>NC_142015.1:7048861-7348861 GCF_049901735.1 Notechis scutatus
GAAATCTCCTGTCCCTCGGAGGTACAGAGTCTGCCCGTTCTGCTGGACTTCGTCCTCAGCGTCTAAGGGCAGGCAAGGGTCCAAGTAGGGAGTCTCGGAGGTCAGACCAATCTGTTTACCAAGAAGCCTGCAAGCAGAAGGGATCAAAGTTGATGTCCAAAAGACAATCAATGGAACAGCCAAAGGGAACCGGATCTCAGTTAGAAATACGGAACCTGATTCCTTCGCCCTGACAAAAGCATTCTTTTGTGAGGAGGAAGGGTAATAGGGGAGCACAACCGTCTAGCACAAATCACTGCAGTTCAGTTATAGGATCAGGCGCAAACAACCAGACCCACGTGGACAGAATTCAAGCTAGCTACTTTATTATGTTCTGCCTATAATATAGGAATCTCCTCAGAGTGGCAGCCTTTTCTTGGGAGCAAACAAGAATCCAAGGAACTTGGATGGTGGCAGTGGTTAAGTCTTAATCCTTTTGTAGTTGTTGCAGTGACTCAGGTCCTGTACTTGAGCCCTCTTCCCTGTCAGGTTGGTTTTTCCCGCCATCAGTTATATTTGGGAAAGCCCCAAGCCATGGATTATTCCTTGTTTGAACAAGCCGTGTTGATCTGACTCAGTCAACTCTAACACACAGAATGATGTGTGAAGGAATAGCCACTGTCCTCCAAACCAGTCAACCTGCCTGATGACAGGAGACCCAAAGGTGTGGATCTGATACCATCTACTTTCAATTCCTACTTCTGGCTGGTTCCCCCAACCCAAACTGAACTAGGGCCTTTCATATAAAAAGCTTCCCAGCCCCCAATTTAGCTCTTACGTTCTGGTATCTAATGAAGAGTTTTGTTTTATTTTTCCTGGTAATTTACTTAATTTGGATGAAGATGACCATGCTATGTTTGATGCAGGTTTTTTTTTACTCTGCTCTACACCTTGCTGTTGCAATGTCATTTGATAAAAGATTTGAAATGCTGAAAAGCGAAGGATCTAGTTGGTAGAAATGTGGCATACGAACATTTTGAAAAACAAACACATCTGGACCTTTCCTGTAAACACTGAATTATTTTCATACATACAATCAGGGATTGGCAATTGCAGAAAACCAGCTCTGCTAAATCAATTGTGTAAACAGACTTTTTCCTTCTGCAGTTGACGTGACAACTAATCGTATTAACTCAAGTAGCCTCAAGTCACTATTAGTCACCCCTAGCTTACACTGCTGCATTTTAAAGAATGAAAATCTAATATCTATTTTTGTTGACATGTGTCTGTTTCAGAGATTTTATGCCAAGCATGTCAGGAAAGTTATAATTCATTACACCACCGCACCTGTTTCTCAATACTGTGTTGGTGAATATGTTGTCTGCATATCTCTGTCGAGCAGCGTTACCACCAAAGCCCAGAAAAGTTGCCACGTAGACGCGATACACATGTTCACTCTGGTGAGCGTCACATCCCAAGTTAAATTCTGCCAGTAGGTTCTTGGCCACCTCCTCCTGCCGGCGACCAAAGAAAGAGATTGAGAGACAGAGTTCTGCTCTGCTGTTTTCATTCCCCAGGTTTTGATTAGTCAAGAACACTTTCAGCTCCGTGGGTTTCAAACCCTTCTTGGCAACAGTTGTTTACAGTAAACACCTGAGCAGTAACCCAAGGATGGGACAAGGATGGGCCATCAAGATCTTGTCGGGTACAACCTTCCAACAGCTCCAGCCATTCATAACATAATACAAAGGGGATGCATCTGGAAAGACACTATTTTCCTGGCCCTGCACAATGGAAACAACACCAATGTCCAAATATTTGTCAACTACAGGGTCAGCTAGGCATATGCCCATATAGACTACACTAGCAAATATTACACTTTTCCTTCCTCTACAATAGTTTTTAATGATGATAAATTTTCAAAAGTGGTTTGCCATTGCCTGCCTCCTAGGGCTAAGAGAAAGAAAGACTTGGCCAAGATCACTCAGCTGGCTTCATACCTAAAACAGGATTGGAACTCCCAGTCTCCTGGTCATTGGCCCAAAGTGTCCCAGCTGGCTTAATACCTAAGGCGGAACTAGAACTCATCGTTGCCTAGTTTCTAGGCTGAAACCTTAATTGCAACTGAAATATTCTTGGTGCACTTATCCTGGCCCCAAGACAAGCTTTATTTTTGATCCCAAAAATAGAAACTGAACAAGCAGAGGTTTCACAAGCCATAGATTTTGATAAAATCTTAAAAACAAGCAGTATTTAAAATTCAAAATCTGTGAATTTCTCTTGCCTTCTGTCAAAGATCAGGTATATTCTGCAGAGATGTAATCCTAAAGCCTTATGTAGCTGTAATACTTAAGCATGGTATTGTTTCTAAACAAAGGTTAAATGTTTTGGAATACATAAGCCATAGTTAAGAAATGAATCCACTGCTTTATAGGGGTTAAATGTTTGACTGATCATGTTCAAAGCATGTTTCCTGAGAACAGGACTTTTCTGAGCATCTATATTCAGTTTTTCTTCTGTATCTGAGTTTTCAGCCAGAGTTTAAGAAACACACCATTCTTACTGCTATTTACAACAAAGCACCATTGTCTGTATTCATTTTCAAAAAGCCCACCGTGGTGCAGAAGGCACAAGTAATGTAGAAAAGGAAGCCTGGAGCAACAATAGGTTGGAAAAATCTGCTGTTACTAAAAAAGGAGAAATCTGGACTTTATTCTTCCTCTTGTAAAAGCTACTCAGAACAGAAAATAAATAAATAAAACTGAACTCCCACGCTGTACTGTACTTTTGACTACCTGACCATGATTCATTCAATAAGGTACAACAGTTGGAGTTACACATCCAATTAAGCCAACATCAAACAAACCTTGTAATGGCTAAGCATGATGAGTGAATCCAATGTTTGCTTTTCATCTCAAAAGGATGCAGGTCAGGATTTTCTTTGTACTGACACTCAGGTCACCATACAGATAAAAAGCTCCTATTAATATTTTCCTGACAATATTTACATTTAGAATGATGGTTTTAAAAAGGCATTCCGTGACATGTCAGCCATTAAGAAATCGCATCAAATGGTAACCATGAGCTGTGTTAACAACGCATAATTTTCTTTACGTACAGTATTAAAAAAAAAAGATAATTTCAATAGCAAAATTCATCCACGTGAGCTCTGTGTGGTAAGCAAACACTTTTCTAGCACACTGACTGATGGAATGGAAAAAATGATGTTTTATGGATTGCTTAGCTGATGGGACACCGAAGTTCAGCTCCGTCTCTTCATGCGGGGGTGAACTGCTCACACACCGTGGGGGTTACAGGGACTCAGACCGTGCAAAAGAAAAGGGAATCAATGGAAATGGGTTAAAATGCAGGAAAACAAAAGAAGGAAAGTTGTACAGATAATAACCTGCTGTGAAGAGGCAAAGCTTACAGTTTTAGGGACTTCGTACGCTATTTGAGTCGAAACACCACCCATGTCAAGTATACCCACGGTCCTCTTCCGGACAACTTCCTCTTTGCTTTCGCTGCCAGGAACGTGAACTTCCACCACCGCCTCGTCCTCTAGAAGACAAGACCGGGGAAGAGGCGCTGCTGAAAATGTTGGCATGGTTATACAGGGGGTCCTCGACTTGCGACCTCAACCGAGGCCTGGATTTCTGTTGCTAAGTGAGACGTTGGCTAAGTGAAGGATGACCTTTCCTGCCACAGTTGTGAAGGGAATTCCCTGCAGTGGTTATGTTTGCAACACGGTTGTTAAGTGAATCTGACTTCCCCGTTGACGTTGCACATCAGGAGGTCACAAAAAGGGGATCACGTAACCGTCATAAATATGAGTCAATTGTCAAGCATCTGAATTTTGATCATGTGACCATGGGGGGGGGGGTGAAAAATGGTCAGAAGTCACTTTTTTTGTCAAAACTTCAAATGGTCACTAAACGAACTGTTGTAAGTCGAAGACTACCTGTAACTGTTTCAATTCTTAATTTGTTCGCTAGCCAGAGTCATTTGTTGCATACAGATTAAATAAGCCAACAAATAAATAAACTCTTCTCAATATCTAAACACTTGCTGGGCCTAGCAACGGTCAAGGAAGCAACAGGATCTCGACAATGTCAGCGGCCAGAATGAATATAACTTGCCCAAGAAGAGCCTTTCCTACTGGAGAAAGTCTTAAAGGGATGCGATGCTGGGGCATTTCAAAGAAACTATCTGAGCAGTGCTGTTAATATAAAAAAGAAGCTAAACTGTAGGGAGAAACATTAAGATCTGATATTTGTTTATGTTAATATTAAAATATTTAATAATGCAATAATATTCTTAGTAATATGAAGAAAAAATACTTCCGAAATGCCAAATGAATAGTCCCAAAAGAATAATATCGTGCTGGGAAAGTTGTAGAAAAAGCACTTAAAACTGAATAAAAAGCAAACAAACCAATCCAAAATCCATAGGAGGCCATACCTCTACTTGCAACAAAAAAAATTATATAGAAGAGAATGAAGATTTTTGAGTTCCCAGAATTCTACTGATTGTATGTATGTATGTATATTTTTTATTTGTATTCCCTCCCCAATCATGCCTAGAGGCGATATTATGGCTGTTTCAGATTGATTTGGAACTGATTTGAGAGACAATCACTAAGAGAAATGTTTTCTCTACAAGTCCTGATTTTTGTTCTCTATTAAAACCCTAAATGAAGATTTGAAGAATTATTATGGAGACACTATTAACCAAGCACTGAGGCTGAGCAATTTCCATTTATAAGAATAAAGTCAGAGCAGGAAGGAAACTGTACACTAACAATTCTATTTTAGCAATTCTTGGAATTAATTAATATTAAGGCCTTTACCTTCATCCATATGTTCAAATTTTCCAAGGACAAAGTTGATGCCAATCCATGCATATACGCCTGGATAAAATGTAAAAAGTACATTTGTAAATATTTTAACATCACTGGGAAGAGGGAGGGAAGCTTTTAAAAAAGAACACCTTAACAAAACAAAAACAGTAGCAAAACAGATTATCTATCTATCATCTATCTATCTATCTATCTATCTATCTATCTATCTATCTATCTATCTATCTATCTATCTATCTATCCATCTAAAATTCAAACAATGCTTTCTTGAAAACTCAAATATACCGGTATATATATGCAAGTGAAAATGCTCCAGCATTCTATAAAATTGAAGAAGACAATGCTCCTTAGCTCATTAAACCCCTTATGTCTCATAACCTAATAAATTGGTTCCTGGTGATCTCACACACACACAGGACAAATATTTACAGGGACAAAGTGTTTGCATGTGAAACTATATCATTGATACAGTTATCCTGAATAAATGAAGTTCCAACTCATGTGAAAACTTTTGCGCATAACAGCTACATATGTAAAAGTTCCTTCCTTGCAGATGTTTATTTTGTGTCCCATGTGCCCTTAAATATCAGGATAGTTTAACAGTATCTGCTTCTCAGTATCTGCACATTTTGTTAAAATATAGGAGCAGGTTCAGGCTGATGTAATCAGGCTGCACAGGGCATCTTAATAAAGATATATTGATACTCTATTCTTTGTTGGACTGGACACTGGCTAGCTCATTGAATCACAAAACACAGCCTCTCCTGAATTATTTCCTGATCTTGCAAAAACTAAAAAGAAGAGTCAGTGCTTCCAAACATTGCCACCAGATGTTGGCACCACACTAGGCATGGCTAGTCTAGTGAAGAGAAGGACCAGGGGAGACAGGATAGCAGTGTTCCAATAATATAGGGGCTGCCACAGAGAGGAGTGGGGGGTGGTGGTCAAGCAAAGCACCTGAAGGCCAGACAAGGAATAATGGATGGAAAATGAACAAGGAGAGATTCAGCCTGGAAATAAGGAGAAATTTTCTGACAGTGAGAACAATCAACCAATGGAACAGAAGTTGCCCTTGGAAGTTGTGGGAGCTTCATCATTGAGTCTTTCAAGAAGAGACTGGACTGCCATCTGTCAGAAAGGGTGTAGGGTCTCCTGCTTGGGCAGGGGATTGGAGTAGAGGACCTACAAGGTCCCTTCCAACTCTGTTATTCTGAGCTAAGATACTCTCAATAATGAGGCCTTTCTTCTATAGTTTTTAAGGACAGTGCCTTCTCACTTTATCTCTGGTTACATATTACATCAGCCTCCTGACTAAAGTCCCAAGCTTTCTTTGTTTCAGCCTGTATTCTTACCTTCTTGCTTTCCTGAAATCACTTCAGCGTGAGAATCTGAAAACAGAAAATCAAAATGCACTGGGATATCAGTAAGAAGATCTTCCAGTATCGCCTTTTGCTGGCTGCAAGATGTGAAATGGATTAAATGTCAGTTAGGATCTATTTCTGTGGGCAAGTTTTCTATTAAACATTAATAGGAAATAAAGATATTCAGGTTACCTCTCTGGCAGGATTCGCATCCCTGCAGTACAGAGAATATACAAAGGGGTTTCTTTGTGCTTTGCACGGGGTATATGTTCAGCAGCAAAGTTCAGAAGTGGAAAAATATAGTCACTAACTTTCTCAGGAGAGGTAGCAAATTCTGAAATGCCTGGAGAACAAGAGAGATAAATACACTTAACCATACATCGACATGAGAAAGTAGAACACACTTTTTATTAAGGAGAGTATTGTTCCCAAGTTGGGGATTCAATCAAAGGCAAAATACTGCAACTTTTAAAAAGTCATGACTTTCTAAAATACAATACGGGAGTACAAATGCAGAATATTGTCTTAAAACAGCGGTGTCAAACTCGATTTCATTGAGGGCCCCATCAGGGTTGTGTTTGACCTTGGAGGGGCGGTGGGCATGGCCGTGGTGGGCGTGGCCAGGGGGTGGGCGTGACATGGGACTCGTTTCAGGGGTATCTGTGGTAGCCAAGTGCTAAGGCAGGACTTCCTTGAGACCCTCCCTCACTTTCATTATAACCTTCCTTCTGTTTTTCCTTCCCTCTTCATTCTTCTTTTCCCTCTTTCCTTCTTGCTCTCTTCCCATCAATCCTTTTTCGTCTTTCCTCTTTTCTTTTCTCCTTTCCTGTCCCTTCTTCCATGCTCAAATGGAAAAGGGGAAACATTTCTCCTTTTGCAGCCCTGACCCCCGTTTTAGCTGGCAGAGGGCTGCAGGAGGCCCTGGCGGGTTAAAACGGGGTGTGGGGTGCATGCAGCCCCTGAGCTCCATTTTCTCTGGCAGGGGCAACGTGGGCCGGTCCTTTGCTGTTTCTGGACTGGTCCTGCGGGTCATATCTAAGCACCTCGTGGGCCAAATCCGGCCTCCAGGCCTTCAGTTTGACACCCCTGTATTAAAATTACATTCTGTGTAGCAATCTCAACTTTAAATACTTTAAATAAGATACTGTGAAAAATTGTCCTGAAACCTGGCCTTTAACGGTAGCACACAAATATTAGCAAAATAAAATAAAATACCTATATGCATCTCTGGTGTCAACTCATAAAACATCCCTATGCCTGTTTTAGTAGTTGCCATAAAAAAAAAGGGGGGGGGGGAAGGAAGGAAATTTGGAAGAACAGTGCAGCAGTTTGGAGGCAAGAGTACATTCCAACTCTTACCTTTAAAAGATTGTAACTAAAATACCAGAGCTTTTGCCCGTGAATATACTTAATTGGAGAACGTGAATGATGACACCCAGCCTGTGAAGGTGCTCAATTGGAGAATCTGGTTTATGACACACCGGGGGGGGGGGAAACAGGGTCACAGGGGACTGTTAATTATGTATGGCAAAGTTGGCTGCATACAGGGCGGTGCCTGTATGTCACCTCTAATGAATCATTTGAAGTTTTTTGAAGTTTGGCTCAAGAATCATGATTTAATTAGAGCGATTGCTGGAATCCTGACATCTTGGCTTTTTTTAAGCATTAAGAATCTTAAGAAATAAATGACAACTAGGGGGACATATGTGGGAAGACCTGGGTCTTGCAGATCCCAAATAAAAAGGAGGAAAAATCCACTGCATTTTAAGAAACAAAGATTGCCAACCTTTGGCATGACAGAGTTTCTTCATAGGCAAACAAGCAGCTGGGGAATAGGTATGACTTCCCCTAGTACCTGGCTTAATTTTCATAACCACTGGTTTTCTGTTTTTGTCCCGCATTTGTTTGATGTCAAGTAAATCATGGGGATTGCCATTGTGCCTTGGCCACCAATACACGAAGATCCGAGACCCACTGCTTCCACAATCCACCATGATGCCGTAATTCAGCTTTGGGTTGCTTGTGTCTGTGGCTTCGGTGTCTGTAACTCGGGCAAGATACCTGGGAGAGAGAGAAGGGAAGAACTGCTCAGAAGGAAGTCTCACTGAACCCAGGAAGGCTGCAGAGGAAACAAGGGCAGGACAAAGCTCCAATGTCAACCAACCACACTGAACTTGATAGCAGCGGAAACACACATGTAACAGCAATTATACGATTAAGTTTCACTTGCTTGATTTGGAGATTCAACTCTTCAGCTGTGTCTTTCACTGAGTGACACTGGACTAGCCATCAGCACTCAATCTAGCCTACTACCTCAGAGGACTGTTATTAGAGATTAAATGAGGGGAGGCCCAGATTTATGCCAATTTAAGTTTGCACAGAAATGGAGAGGCTATTAATGCAATGAATAAGTTTAATGTAAGGTGATCTGTCTCATTTTGTTAGGTATACAGATTCGGATTTGTTTTTAATCCACCTGAAAAAGATTACCTGTGCAGCTTTTTGTCCCGGGAACTGTATTTTAAAACAGAGTAATATAATATGAAAAATGCAGCAGCAAGGAGTCCAATGACAATAATTTGCCGTAATGTGGTGTTCAATATCCGTGGACACCCAACAGGGGAAATACTGAAGTGCCATGAAGCAGGAAAAAGGCAAGAGAAGCTGATCCTGGAATGAAGAAAAACAAGATACCTGCACTTAAAATTCTGTGCTGGCACCCCACAGATGGAATAGCTGGAAGCCAAATTTATCACTGTTCATTTTAAAAAATGAATACTTTTCAGAAAAGTATTTTTTCTGGCAACTAAAAAAAGGTTTTATTTTTTTCCTGGCAACTAGTCCGTCCAAAGTTTATAAGCCTCTTGTAATAAGAACAGATATATTCTTATCTGACAGGATTTATAGCCCTGCCCTTCCATAACAAAATAATGTATAAGGTGATATATTCAGAAAATATGTGAAAATCCAAGGATCAAATATTTATTTATGGTTGAATAAATGAACAAGTGTAAACTAAATCCTTTTTTAAAAAAAATATATACATTCACTAAAATAAAAAAACAATGCTCTTATCATTAACAATTATAAACAAGACCATATGCAGTTATAAGGTTATAAGCAAGACTAACAATTACAAACAAGCAAGAACTTTGGGAAGAGAAGAATGATTACAGAATGAAATAGCCAGATTGAGAATTGTTGGAAGTGGCAAACAGATTAACACGGGACATTCAGAAACCTTTTTAATGTAGTTTTAAATAGTTCAGCTCTTCCAGTGCGAACTTCTGAAATGCTGTGGTTGGAACTGCATGTTTTCTAAATTATGAGCCATAATTTATTTGCACTGTCATGTTTTATTGTAATATTTTTTTTTACAAAATTAGCAAAACTACCCGACATGTTAAGTAATAACTCATGGCTTATATCTACTTTATAACCAAGTTCACACACTTGGTTAAAGCCAAACAAGCCACATTAAGATCTATTTTTCCCCACTTACCACAAAAAAATAAATTACGGTTAACAAACAGTGCCTTAGACTGAAGTTTTAAACTTCAGATCTGCAACAGGGAGGCAACTGGACTGATTGACAGGGCTATTTAAGAATTACTGAACTAATTCAGAATAGAATATTTGACAAATCCAATATTTTGTGTGTCTAAACAAATGTTACTGTTCCAAGCCAATCAGGGATAGTCCAGAACTCAAAGAAAAAAGTCATCAGCATTTCGAGACAGATGACCAAAATTGGTGTCTCTAGGTGTATCTGGCAGTATGTTATATACTAAGACCCCCCCAAAAAAGTATCTTCTGAATTGGGACCCAATGAGAAGCCAAAAAGGAAGGGAGCAATAACTGCATAGATCAGGGGTGTCCAACCTTGGCAACTTTAAGACTTGTGGACTTCAACTCCCAGAATTCCTCAGCCAGCAAAGCTGGCTGAGGAATTCTGGGAGTTGAAGTCCACAAGTCTTAAAGTTGCCAAGGTTGGACACCCCTGGCATAGATGAAGGTACTGTTGCTATGTGTTCCTGTTATGCTCATGCTGGACAGCTCCCTGACTGCCCTGACCTGTTCATTCTTGGCCACTCTTGATAAAATAGGCTTTGTTGTACATAAAAGGACTGGCAGGAAAGTTATTTCCTGAAACAAGTGCCTAGTACAAATAATTCAAGTTAATCGTTCGTTCTTTCTTAAAGCTATTTTTGTATTGCTCATTTGTCAGCCCCAAAAACTATGAGACAACTAACAAACGTTGGCATCTCAAATTGTATAAGTTTTGGGGGAAAAAATAGGGAAACATTACATTTCTGGTTACTGAAACTTAAAAATCAAACATATTTCGACAGTTATTTAATCCCACCAAATTTTGTTGTGCTTACTCACCCAAGATTTGGATACTCACCTACCCATTTCTGATCAGGGTAACTAGGCCACAGAAAAAGCTACCTTTTTACGGTCAGCCCAGATTCATAAGGCACAAGATTCATCCCCAGAACCAATGGAACAAGTGGGAACTGAAAAATATTAATTAAAAGATAGCATTTTCACTCAAGCTAAAACAGATGAAATGCCATGAAGCCAAATTAATGTATGTTAGCCAGGAAGTTCAAAGTGGTATGCATAAAGTTATGCTTCTTTTATTCCCTCTTCCCCCAAAAAGTAAGTCTGAGAGATAATATCTAACTCAAGGCATCTCACATCTATTTTCCAATTACTCTATACACTTTTAGCATACAGCAGTCATTGTGTTTTTTTCATTCTATCTGAAAAAGGAAATGATGATCAGCATTTGGCTGAATACTACTCTGTACAGATATGAAGCTTAATTTTTGTAATAAAATTGTGTCTTCCCAACACAAATGCACAGAATTTTAGAAACAAACAAAAACTTTCCTAGTATTAATATTTACGAGCTCTAAAATATATCGTTTCTTGCCATATTTGGAAAATATATATCTTTTTTGTTGTTTTCAAACTGGCAAATATTTTTGAAGTAATGAATAGAAAGAAGCCCTTTACAAAAGATTTCATGAACTATAATTCCCACTTAAAAAACATATTTATAATTCCTGTAGTGAAACGTCAATTGGTTTTAGGATGTGCTTTCAAACGTGCAATAGAACATTTAAAAAGTTATGCCTGTTTACCTTTAAAACACAGTAAACTTTGGGAAGAAGACAGCAAATGTTTAATGCAAGCTGCATTCCTTATTAGTTTCATGGAAGAAACACTGGAAGAAGCCATTTCATTTGGAAACTAAATAGGGAATATAGAACATAATGTGATAAAAATTAAGACATTTTCTCAGTAGAAACTGTAAATATCCCTGAACAGCTGCTGTGACATTAAAAATGTTGAATCCATTTAGTTATTTAAAATGTTTACATATTACTTTTTATGCCACCTATCTTCAGGCCCTGTACAATACAGACATATCCTTAAAAAACTCTCTTGTTTAAGGTTCAATATACCACATAAAAGGACATTGTGATTAAAATATATAAAAAGCTAGAAAACATAAGCCAGCTGCCATGAACAGTGGAACAATATTATGAGATGTCAAATGGCAGATTAACAGTATTCTCAGCAGTATCTGAACTATGACTGTAACTTTGTCGCTTGTATCCTTACTATTTATATTGACTGTTTCCTAGTATGATTCGATTGCTTATTGTACCCTGTGACTATCATTAAGTGTTCTATCTGATGATTCTTGACTCTTGACAAATGTATCTTTTCTTTTATGTACACTGAGAGCATTTGCACCAAGACAAATTCCTTGTGTGTCCAATCACACTTGGGAAATAAAGAATTCTATTCTATTCTATTCTATTCTATTCTATTCTATTCTATTCTATTCTATTCTATTCTATTCTATTCTATTCTATATTCTATTCCTTATTCTATTCTCTATTCTATTCTATTCTATTCTATTCTATTCTATTCTATTCGTTATTCTATTCTTCATTCCAATATTCTATTCTATTTTATTCTATTTTTATTGTACCCTATGACTATTAAGTGTTGTACCTGATGATTCTTGACTCTTGACAAATGTATCTTTTCTTTTATGTACACTGAGAGCATTTGCACCAAGACAAATTCCTTGTGTGTCCAATCACACTTGGGGAATGAAGAATTCTATTCTATTCTATTCTATTCTATTCTATTCTATTCTATTCTATTCTATTCTATTCTAATTCTATTCTATATTCTATTCTATTTCTTATTCTATTCTCTATTCTATTCCTTATTCTATTCTTCACTCCAATATTCTATTCTATTCTATTCTTATTGTACCCTATGTATCCTATCATTAAGTGTTGTCCCTGATGATTCTTGACTCTTGACAAATGTATCTTTTCTTTTATGTTCACTGAGAGCATTTGCACCAAGACAAATTCCTTGTGTATCCAATCACACTTGGCCAATGAAGAATTCTACTGTAAGGCTAGCATCAATGAAAATATACAGGTAGTCTTTGACTTACAACTGTCCATTTAGTGACCATTCAAAGTTACAAAGCCACTGAAAAAAGTGACTGATGACCATTATTCACACTTATGACCGTTGCAGCATCCCCACGGTCCCGTGATTGACATTCGGATGCTTGGCAATTGACTCATATTTATGACGGTTTGCAGTTTTCTTGGCCACCTTCTGACAAGCAAGGTCAATAGGGAAGCCAGATTCGCTTAACAACGGGTTACTAATGTAACAGCTGCAGTGATTCGCTTAACGAAATGTGGCGTGGGAAGTGGTAAAACGGGGCAAAACTCACTTAACAAACGTCTCACTTAACAACATCAATCCTCAATTGTGGTCATAAGTCCAGGACTGCCTGTATTTGTGGCCCAAGATCAAACACAATGAAAGAAGATAAATGGTAGGGAAAGGGGGGGGGGGGAAGCCAGGGGGATTCTGGGAGTGGAAGTCCAGTGGCCAAGGTTGAAAACACTGAACTAAATCAACCCGGGGATTATGGGAATTGTAGTCTGCGCTTCTCTGGAAGGCAGATAAACCTTGTGACCCAAGGATGGGTCCAATCCCCAGCAACCACAAAGCCCATGGAGCTTTTACCCTCCTGATCTCTTGTCGGCAGGGGCGCTAGAGCGCTCCAGCGACAGGCCTCGTCTCCTAGGCAACGGGCCCCGTCTCCTAGGCAACGGCAAAACCGTTGCGAAAACCGGGGCGACCCGCAGGTCTTGACCCGACTCTCCCCCCTTCACCAGAGCCCCCAGTCCGGCCCTGAGGCCCAAGACGGAGAAGCGAAAGCCGGGCAGGGTCGCAGGCGACCTTCTCCGTCCCGCTCCTTACCTCCCTCGGCTCCTCTGCGGTGTCGCCGGGCCGATCGCCGGTTGCCAGGTACATCCTGACACCTCAGCCATCCTCCACTTCCGGGTCCCGGCCGAGCATGCGCCGGAAGTGACGAAGGGACGGAACCGCCAACGCGGCGAGGAAGGGGGGGGGACGAGGAGCGCGCTCGCTCTCCGAAAAGAGTCCGTAGAGCTGCGAAAAGTGTAGAGGGATGCGCCCACGTTGTTTTTGTGAGTCAGGAAAGCCCAAACTCAAGAGTACCGTTCACACGAGACGCCAACCCCCGTAACTAGCCAACTTTGGCTGTCCTTATTTGCCATGCAGAGCCAAAGCAGCCGGGGCTGCAATGTCAGCTGCAGGGCCAAATAATATATGTGGGTATAAGCATAATTTTGTATTTATTTATTTTATTTTATTTTATCATTTTATTTTATTTATTTTATTATTTTATTGTATTTTGTCATGTTCATGGAGTGTATATTGGAGGCCCTTTGAGAACTATATGCAACCAAATTTCATTTTAATGTATGCCAATTCACTCAAATATACATTCAAAGTGACTATAAAGTTATTTTCAGTCTAAGTCACAATGCAAAATGCCTAAGGGGGACGTATCCCGATGCAACTTTTAGCCAAGAAAGATTTAAGTCCGGGATCTGCTAAGGGCCAAATAGCAAAGAGCAAGTTGGATCGAGAACTCTGCTTTAATTTCCTGTGTCCTCCTTGTGGTTCTACGCAGGTTTATAATGGAGTGTCCTGACCAAACCACAAGATGGCAGCAAAGAGGCAGAAATCGCTCCTTGTAGTTCCCCCTCTGCCGGTCATTGGGATTGTTGCAGCCTAGGTTAGAACAGAGCTGGAAGGGACTTTGGAGGTCTTCTAGTCCAGCCCCCAGCTTAAGTAGGAAAACTATACAATTTCAGATAACTGACTTATCGGATAGGTCAGCTATATGTTTGGCATTCCTAAAGCATGTTTCTTCATCTCTCCCTTTAAATATAATATAATATTTTGCCTTTTTAAAAATATTCCTCAAAATATTTCATTCTTCTGGGAGGGATGCATGTGATGGCTGCCCACACTGTTTCCATCCTTGTTGCTTTAACAATGACATCAAACTTTACATACATTTTACTCATGTAAAAATCTCTAATAAAATAGCATTGATTATATTTTAATTTTTTAATTACTGATTTAAAATCAATTTAAATATTAACAAATAACATTACTACATTAAAATATCAATTTCACTATATTTAATACAATTAAAATTATATTAATAAAAGAAGCTGGGTTGAAAGTAAAATAAGTCCCAGGGAAAGTTTGATTTGCTAAGGGAATTTGGGCTCCTTCTAAAATGGCAAATGAGAAAAGGCTCAGAGTAAGTAGTGTGGGAGAAAGGAAAAGGAGAGAAATGAATGTGGTCCTAAAAAAACTTGCAGCAGAAGCACTGCAAGCAGAAGGGAATAACTTGAGTAGGAAACCCATATAGAGTAACTCGTAGGAAAACATACTCATGTAGATTTTGGGGCTGTGTTCCACCAAGCTGAGCTTAAACCAAAGAGGAAAGTATCAATAAATTGTGTAGAAAAAAAGGAAGCTATTTCGTTGGAAAATGCCAGTTCCCTGGTGGGAAAGCTTATTCAGTGGAAAGAAAATGGAAAAAAAAGTTGCTTTGCATTTTACTGGTATGCACTGGAGCTTTGCCTTTGGGAGGAAAAAATATTTAATGTGCACATTAAGAGCGAGCTCATTTTATATAATTGTATTTTTGAGGAAGGTGGGGAAAAAAAAAAGAGGGGGCACCCAGATTTGAACTGGGGACCTCTTGATCTGCAGTCAAATGCTCTACCACTGAGCTATACCCCCGGTTCCGTATTGGTGCTTTCCTAATAGGCTTAGTTATAGCTGTTTATTCATTCCTCACGTCCTTTCCTGCCCTTCCCAGTAATGAGCTTATTGCAAGGAAACGCAACTGCTTCGCTTCCTGCTCTGGGAATATTGCTCAGTGGTAAAGCATTTTTGGCTGCGGATCATTTTTCTAAATGTTTAGTTAGGGAGGGCCGGAGCATAAAGGGAAAGTTGTGATGCAATAGAGGAGCTGTAAGTAGGCTTCCCAGAAACCACATTTCCACAATGCAGTAGACATTAACGTAAAAACACTAGTTAATTAGCATACGGGCAGCCATGAACATTAAATAAAGAAATAAATGCACACATATGTATTGGCCCTAGATTATGCCAACCCCTCTTGCCCAATCAGCATCTTAGTCACTGGAGTTATTGAATACTTTCTTGTGTTTTTTTTTTTTTTTCATTCCCTGAATCAAGTTTGCCCAGTTAAGTGGCAGTGCCAGAATCATCTTGAAAAGCTAAGCAGGGTTGGATCTAGAGAGTGTTATGGATGGGATTTTGCTAGGACAGTCTTGGGTGGTTGAGTACAAAGATATCGAGCATAGAATATCATCAGAGTTAGAAGGGACCCTAGAGGTCTTCTAGTTCAACCCTACACTCGAGCAGAAGGTCATATACCATTCAGACAATTTCTGTCCAACTTCAAAGCTTCCAGTGATGGAGCACCCATAATTTCTGGTGGCAAGCTGTTCCACTGGTTAATTGTTCTCATTGTCAGGAAATTTCTCCTGAGTTCTTGATTGGTTCTCTCCTTGGTTAGTTTCCATCCATTGTCTTGCCTTGCCTTCTGGGGCTTTGGAAAATAAATTGCCCCCCTCTTCTTTGTGGCAACCCCTCAAAATATTGGAACGGTTGGAAGAAATGTCCATATGGGTTTAGTTCCAAGTGGGGAGAAAGACACTGGAAACATGGAGGCTGTTTGGAAAGATGGTTTTAATGGTGGACAGGATCACATGCCTTAGAGCTCTTGGGCGAAGAAAAAGGGAAGAGATGCTGAGAGTGCCTGGGTTTTATACCCTCTCTGGCTTTGAACTACCTGGGGCATAGGAAGAGTATCCTGATTGGTTGCTGTCAGAGGTCATAGCTAGCTTTGTAGGTTGTCTGTGTGCTAAGTTTGGTTGAAACTTGGTGGGTGGTGCAATGAAGGGCAATTAAATGGCTCTGCTGCAACCATTATAAATATGGGTCAGTTGCCAAGCATCTGAATTTTGATCATGTGACCATGGGGATGTTACAATGGTCATGTCACTTTTTTTCAGTGCCGTTGTAATTTCGAACAGTCACTAAATGAACTCTTGTAAGTCGAGGACTAACTTATATTTAGGCATCCCTCAGGCTTTCAAGAAGAGACTGGAGTGCCATTTGTCAGAAATGGTGTAGGGTCTCCTGCTTGGGCAGTGGGTTGGACTAGATGACCTACAAGGTCCCTTCCAACTCTGTTACTCTGTTATCTGTTATCCACTCACCGAGTGACTCTAGGTGGTAAATAAAACAAAACAAAACTCACTAAGAGTGGCCAATAAGCATGGAATACTGACTTTCAGAAAAAGAAAAACAAAAAGCCATATTGGGCAAGAAGAAATATCTCATCTGAGCATTTAACCACTTGGGGTATTAAGTTACGAGGTGCACAAATCCATCAAAGGAGCTTCTTGGAGGTCTCTCTCTCTCTCTCTCTCTCTTCATCCAGAAATGAGGATGTACGGCTACCCCGATTGGCAGTGCTTCAAAAATAATGTTCTTACACAACAAGCTACAGGAAATGAGCTCTGTTGACAGGAATTGACCTACATGGGAGAGATTTGCCTCCAATGCGGCAAGAGGAGGGGAAGAGAAGCAAGGTGTCATGTGAAGGGCAGGAAAAACAGAAGGAGGTCATTGTGTCAACCTCTCGCCCCAAGGAAGGTGGAGATCCAGCTGTATATACACATCCCAGGCTGTCAAAGAAGCCATGTGAATGGCAGATTTGTTCCTGACAGAGTCGCCTCCACCTTTGGGTCTGAGGTGGGAGCTGTCTACTGTGGGGCGGGTTGTGGTGGTTTCCACACATGTTGCAAAACCCCTTTAGAAGGTTCTGTATTCTTGAGAGAGGCTTCCCACACCTGGTCGTGGATCTAATAAACAGTTACACCAGTCTAAACACTCCGGGGTACCTCTTAACCTCCAGCATAGAATGCTGTTTGAAGGAGGCCTTTGAGCAATTGAATTACATTTTTTTTTTAAAAAAAAAAACTTGATTGAATTTTGGAAAAGTATAAAATAGGAGAGAAGAGGGATAAAGACGGGGGAAAGAGAAAAAGGAGAGAAGAAAAGAAGGAGAAGAAGGCAGAGGGGAAGGCAGAGAATGGAAAATATGAACTGTTGAAAAAAGTAACTTCTGACTTTCTTTGGTGCAGATGCAATGTAGTTACTTTTTTGATAGGACTTCTTTTGCCTTCTTTTTTTCTTTAACAAATATATTTATACACAAACACTGTATCGCAGGGTTTGTGCTAAACCATGGTTTTCTTGTCATCTACTCCTGCACACAGTGATACAAATGATACAACAAGTGATACAACCTTGTTGCCTATTGCTAATTTTGTCATAGCAAGTAACAGTTTTTCTATCTCATCTTGGTGGATCTCCAAAAGCCAACTAAGTTTGGATCTGGCTAGTAAAAGTATTAACAATTCCCAAGTTGGTGGCTAGATTGAGAATTTAGAGGACTATCCTGAGGAAAGACAAGAACAATCCACTTCTATGTCACTGCCAAGAAAAATGAAACAAATTGGGATGGGTTCTCCAGGAGCTAAGCAAAAGCGGAGCTCAAATTCCGTCACTTCAAGGTCCTTGTTCTTCCTTCTTAGAGTTTGTTGATATTTTAAGACTCGGACTTGACAGTCCATCAAGAGGAGGATATAATCTAATGCAGGATTGACAGCCCTTCAAATGAAGAATTAGTCTCAACAAAGCAAACAAGCCTATAGTAGTTCCTGATGATGAAAGATCTACCATATACAATACAGTAAATGTAAGCAAACTTTTGTATTTAATCATGGATACTTTTTTTTTTTTTTTTTGCTATAGTAAAAAAATCATTTTGCAGGTTGTCTAGAATGCCATGGGAGGTCCTACTCTCTGCAATCCCACAGGGACTAGTCTGTCTGCCGGAAAGTTATATTTCATTCTGGGCCCCAGTGCTCTAATGAATTAACCTGCTAGAGAAACAAGCACAGACTGGTCATATCTCTCCCCTCCCCCCATCCATTCATCCTTCCTCTCCCTCTCTGAAAAAGGAAAATGCACCAAAATATTACATTTTTCTATACTATTTAAAATGTTTTAGATTTGTGTGTGTGTCTCTGTGTGTGTGTGTGTGTGTGTCTGTGTGCATATGAAAGAGAGAGAGAAAGAAGGAGAGAGAGAGAAAGAGAGAATTACAATTGCATAGCTTCGTCTCTTTAAATTATTTCATATTCAAAGTGCTTCATATTTAGATAGGTTGTTATGGCAATACTGTACAACACGTCAACATAACTGCCTCCCTTGTGGATTAGGGCACTAAAATGACTCAGTGATGGGATTCAATTTTTTTTTACTACTGGTTCTGTGGGCGTGGCTTGGTGGGCGTGGCAAGGGAAGGATACTGTAAAATCTCCAGTCAGAGCTGGTATTTTCCAGTTCTCCAAACTACTCATAATTTCCGCTACTGGTTCTCCAGAACTGGTCAGAACCTGCTGAATGCCACCTCAGGTGCACATGTTGAATTAAACAATGGTTTGTTTAATAAATTATCTGGATTCACACAACAGGTTATGCCCAAATCAAAGAAGCACCACTGTGGCTTATATTTCACTGTGTGAAATCAGCTTAAGCAAGGGGGATAAAAACAGCCAGATCACCCCATCCTACCCTGTTGAAGGAGCAGGCCCTTTGGACACAATTCCTGATGTGCTGGTTGCCAGTGCTTTCACTAACATTCCCCTGTCTTTTGTGCTTGAAAGTGTGCAGAAGATTGTGTTGTTACGCCCCCTTGCCGATGAATAGCCAGGAAGATCTTTCAACCACTGTGAGGCAGTGCAACTCATCTTAAGTCAAGGTTATAGGTTGCATTGTGTGGCAAATTACACTGATCAAACTGTTCCTCAAATTGAAAGTGATTGCATGAGCATGCCATTCAGTCCCTAAACAGAATACGGGTAAGTCCTTGACTTACGACCACAATTGAAAAGCATTTTTTTCAGGACAAGAATTTCCTCGGCCCTCTCCATATTGTGATTTCCATTAAGTGCCCCTGTAAATAGATATATATATTTATTTACTTAAAGCGGCCAGATAATTTTTAATAAATAAATAATAAATGAAATAGCTATTATTAATTATTATCTACTTAATTTATTAATGAATGAATGAATGGAGTTATCTTAATTTCAATAAATTAAAGAAAGGGGCCTTTCTGAGATGCCATCACCCTTATTCTGCATATTATTAGATATTTGGACTGAAAAATAATAATAAAAAACCTACCACTTAAGTTAGAAACTGAGGAGCGGGGTTCTCATAAAAATCACCATGACTTCAGGTTTAGATGCTTTATAAAAAAAATAATTCTCAAACGGCACGTTTTTCTCCCTCTCCATACCAAATTCTCCTCTAACTATCAGTGACAAAAGAGGGTTGCATTTTATGAGAGTTGATCTAAACATACTGAATCCTGTTTGGTGCTTTATTGCAATGCTCTCCGCCCTCACCACCCTTGGTTAATTTTATCTGAAATGAAGAATTTATGAGCTTGGAAAAGATGAAGCTTTTCAATCTGTCTGTGTCACGCTTTTGGAGTGCAATTCTTCAGGGTGTTTTCACCAACCCATTCGGATACAGGTACCGTAATTATGAACTTACAGCCACAGCCCAACATTTCATAAAGAGAGGCAGTTGTTAAGTGGTTTTTTCCCCCCACTTTTTATGACGTTTTTGGCACAGGCATTAAGGGAATCACTTGCCATTGTTAAGTTTGGGACTGTGATTGTTGAGTGAATCTGACTTCCCTATTGGCTTTGCTTGTCAGAAGGTCTCAAAAGGAGATCCCAGGACACTGTCCTAAGTACACGCCAGTGTCCAAATTTTGATCATGTGATCAGGGGGGATGCCGCAATGGTCGTGTCAACTCCTAAAACATTCCTATGTCTGTTTTAGTAGTTGCCATGGGGAAGGAGGGGTGGGGAGGAAGGTAATCTGGAAGAGCATTTGAAAGCGAAAGTACATTCCAACTCTTATGTGGTCACCACACTATAAAAAAGATGTTGAGACTCTAGAAAAAGTGCAGAGAAGAGCAACCAGGACGATTAGAGGACTGGAGGCTAAAACATACAACAAACGGTTGCAGAACCTGGGCATGGCTAGTCTAGTGAAGAGAAGGACCAGGGGAGACACGATAGCACTCTTCTTATATCTGAAGGGCTGCCACAGAGAGGAGGGGATCAGCCTATTTTCCAAAGCACCCGAAGGCCAGACAAGGAATAATGGATGGAAACTGAACAAGGAGAGATTCAACCTGGAAATAAGGAGGAATTTTCTGACAGTGAGAACAATCAACCAATGGAACAGAAGTTGCCCTTGGAAGTTGTGGCAGCGCCATTACTTGAGACCTTCAAGAAGAGATTGGACTGCCATTTGTCAGAAATGGTGTAGGGTCTCCTGCTTGGGCAGGGGGTTGGACTAGATGACCTAAAAAGTCCCTTCCAACTCTGATTATCTGTTATCTGTTAAGTCTTATCTTTAAAAGATTGTAACTAAAATACCAGAGTTTTTGCCCGCGAATATATTTTAGTTGGAGAACGTGAATGATGACACCCAGCCTGTGAACATGCTCAATTGGAGAATCTGGTTTATGAGACACCCAGGGGGAGGGAGGAAACAGGATCACAAGGGCAGAGGTGGTATTCAGCAGGTTCTGACCAGTTCTGGAGAACCGGTAGAGGAAATTTTGAGTAGTTGGGAGAACTGGCAAATACCACCTCTGATTGGCCCCGCCCCCATCTCTTCTCTACCTCCCAAGTCCCAGCTGATTGGCTGGGTCTTCTTTGGTTGCCCTGCACAGGAGAACGGAGCTGGAAAGCAGGTTAGAGGGGTGGGGAGGGAATGGGGATTTTGCAGTATCCTTCCCCTGCCATGCCCTCCAAGCCACGCCCACAGAACTGGTAGTAAAAAAATTTGAATCTCACCACTGCACAGATGACTTTAAAATTACACGTATGCCAGAGTTGGCTGCATACAGGGCAGTGCCAGTATGTCGCTTCTAATGAATCCTTTGAATTTTTTTTAATAAAAAAGGTGGTTTTTTTTAATTTTACACATCTCTTCACGTGAGCAACATGATTCCGGATTATAACACTTGTACATAGTCATACTTTCATTTGCATTAATCTTATATAATATCTTCTCATATCATTATCCATTTCACTCATCTTTAAATAAATTTGCATTTCATATTTCAATTCATTAATTCAATATCAATATCATTTCATCCACACATAGGTTTTCAATTCTTTATCCCCTATTATTTCCATTTTCAGCTTACCACCTATTTTATTTTACATTACACATCATTATTATCCTTATTTTTATCTAAGCCGATATATAATAAACAATCTAAAAAGAGTAAAAGTAAAATAAAGTAAATATATTTAGGATCCACATGGTATTTTTCTCTAAGCCGATATATAATAAACAATCTAAAAAGAGTAAAAGTAAAATAAAGTAAATATATTTAGGATCACATGGTATTTTTCATTCCCCTACTTTAATCATAATAAAATACTCTCATTGTACTCTTCTAATATCCATTAAATAATCAACTGTATATTTTAAAATATATATATTTTAAAGTATCCCCCCCATAAATTGCTAAAATAACTTCTTAATATGTCTCATTTTATCTTCATTTTATAATAATTAATAATCATATTTTTTCTTCCTTTCCACTTTTCCAAAGTTTATCTATATATTTTAATTCATTTCCATTCCCCTGTTTTTAATCCTCCAAAGAAAGAATTTATAACAGCATAATTCATTTCGGCTCTTGTTTGGGTATTTTCCCGCGTCATTATAGTTGTGCTTTTAAAGTTGTAGCGACGTTTCGGCAGAATGTCATCTGCCATCATCAGGCTTCTGTATTGTGTTCGTCTGTGAGTCAGGCTTTCACAGCCGTTTCTATTTTAAATTTGGTGCTAGCCTACTGCTGTGCCAGAATGTTTTTTTTCTTTATCCTGATTGGTTGGGAGTCTTGGTCTATGTTTATTGGTCTTGGAGTTTGCTGTGTTCTGCTTGATTGGTGTTTCTAATATCGTCTGTCTGTTTTATAGCATTTTTTTTGTCTTGGTTGGCTGCCAACACTGTGTTTCCTGTATTGAAGGCTTTTAGTGCGGCTTGGCTTCGAGTAAACGGATGGCTATCATTTATTTGGAAGCTAGGTTTCATCTGGGTGCCTAGTTGGGGTGTGTTTGAGCTGGAGGTATCGGGGGGGGGGGGTGTCTGTTTGTGCCCAGGTCATAGCATCGACTTCAATGGCACCAAAACCCTAGCCACCAAAAAAAACCCAGCTACAGAATTATCAGAGAAGCCATAGAGATTGAAAAAGGACCTGAAAGCATGAATAGAAGAGATGACCCCACCAGACTGTCAATTATTTGGAAGCCTGCACTCACAAACAAAAAAATCTCCACACCACAAGCCAGGCAAACACCTGGGCACAAACAGACCCCCCCGATACCTCCAGCTCAAACACACCCCAACCAGGCACCCAGATGAAACCTAGCTTCCTAATAAATGATAGCCATCCATTTACCCGAAGCCAAGTCGCACTAAAAGCCTCCAATACAGGAAACACAATGTTGCCATCCAATCAAGACAAAAAAAAAGCGCTACAAAACGGACAGAAGATATTAGAAACACCAATCATGCAGAACACAGCAAACTCCAAGACCAGTAAACACAGACCAAGACTCCCAACCAATCAGGATGAAGAAAAAAAAAACATTCTGGCACAGCAGTAGACTAGCACCAAATTTAAAACAGAAACGGCTGTGAAAGTCTGACTCACAGACGAACACAATACAGAAGCCTGAGGATGGCAGATGAGATTCAAAGTCTTTTATCCAGTTACACGCCACTCACCACTTCCACTCTTCAGCACAAACTTAGGTCCCAGCAGCTTCCCGTCTTCAGGGCAGCCATTAAACTGCCGCTTCTCCATCTTCTAGGGGAGTAAGTACCAAGCCAGGGAGGGGAGATGTGGCTCCCCTCAACCCATCTGGTGGTCGCCCCCTCTTCCCCCACCCCTACAAGGTGGGTCAGATGGTTTCGGTCCCTCGGGGACCCCTCCAACAGGGCAAGCACGGATCAAAGCGAAGTCTGGTCCATCTTTGATGGAAACGCCACCGGAAGTCCTTTGAAATTTTTTGAAGTGTGGCTCGGGACTCATGATTTAATTAGGGCGATGGCTGGAATCCTGACAGGTTGTAAGTGTGGAAAATCCAGACCATATAGCCGTTAAGCAAATCTGGCATCCCCCATTCACTTTGCTTCTTGTGATGCTGGCATAAGTACATGCCAGTTGCCAAGTGCCTGGATTTCGATCACATAACTGTGACAGTCATAACTGCAAGGACCAATTGTAAGTCCCTGTTTTTCAGTGCCATTGTAACGTTGTAACACTGAATGGACACAAAACAAATAAGCAGAGGACTACCTATAACAGAAATGCATTGGCCGTTCCCTGCTAGCAGGCTACCTCCCTTGTTTAATTATTAGCTGACTGTCATGAAAATGGGAATTGCATTGCAGGAGACCTGAGGCATTGCAGCTGCAAAAAAAAAAAAAAAAGGACTTTGACTACCATGGACTTTGGTTCTGGACTAGCAGTTCCCAAGCCCCTCGTTCCCTCCCATCCTGTCCTAAAATGAAACCCTACTTGGCTTCGCTTGCAGTTCAAATGCTACTGAACCTTACAAGGGATAAAAAAAAAAAAACCCTCTTGGAACTAGTTATGCTTGCTTTACAGTCCAAATTACTGCTTAGCCTGCCTTGGTATTGAGAAATCACAGAAGTCTATAGTCCCTAGAAGCACGAGGTAATCAAAATAGTTTATTAGTTTATTAAAGAAAAACGGTAAGGTTTTCCTTCTCCAGTCATGTCTGATTCTAGGGACGGTGCTCATCTCCATTTCCTAGCCGAGGGAGCCAGCCAGTGGTGGTATTTTATCGGTTTGGCTGGTTCTGCCGAGCCGGTAGCGGCGATGAGCTGCAGAGACCAAACCGGCTCCCTCCACTGCTCTGCTGTTGGGCCCACCTGCCCGCCTGGGCTCCCAGACTCACCTTGATCCTCTGCTTTTGAAGCGCAGCCGCTTTGCGTGGCGCAGCAGAGAGTGCAGGCTTGCAGGAGGTGAGTTGGAACGCCTCTGCGCCTGTGCAAAGCGTGCATTTGGCATGCGCATGCATGCAAAGTGTGTGCACGCACACAAAGCGTGCCCACCAAGCCACGCCCACCGAACCGGTGGTAAACCCTTTGGAATCCCACCACTGGAGCCAGCGTTATACAAAGATGCTTCCGTTGTCATGTGGCCTCCATGACTTTACAGAACGCTGTTACTTTTCCACCAAAATGGTACCTATTTATCTATTTACATCTATATGGTTTTTTTTTTAACTGCTAGATTGGCAGGATCTGGGGCAAGAAAGTTTATTAGAGCTGCAGAATACATCTTTTTTGTAACCACCTTGTGTCCCCAAGGTGCTTATTCTGGAAGACACTGGACTTCTTGATTTTTCTTTGAAGACGTTTCATTTCTCATCCAAGAAGCTTCTTAAGCTCTGACTGGATGGTGGGGAATGGAAGGATTTATATTCCTTGCAGAGAGCTGGTCATTTGCATCCTTTTAGAGTGTCATTGACGCCACTTGGAGGTTTATCTGTGTCCTCAGAGTCACCTGAGTCGTGCAAATGGTTTCTGTAGACTGCAGTTTTTCCTCTGGAAATCTGTTCCTATTCTCACACCATTTAAAGGGTGTTCATCCCAATTTTATGGCTAAAAGTCTGTAGAGATTTTTAGTCCTCCAGTCATGGTTGTCCCAAAGGTGCTTATTCTGGAGGCAACTGGACCTCTCGCTTTTTCTTTTGAAGATGTTTCACTTCTCATCCAAGAAGCTTCTTCAGCTCTGACTGGATGGTGGGGAATGGAAGGATTTCTACTCCTTGCAAATAATTGGGCATTTGTATCCTTTTAGAGGGTTGTTGAAGCACATGGGGATTTATTTTCTCAGAGCTAAAGAAGCTTCTTGGATGAAAAGTGAAACATCTTCAAAGAAAAAACAAGAAAGTCCAGTTGCCTCTAGAATAAGCACCTTGGGGCAACCATGACCTGGAGGACTGAGAATCTCTACAGACTTTTAACCACCCTGTGTTTTCCCATACTTTTTGTTTCTTCTTACTTACCACTATAAATCAAATCAAATCAAGTTTGGTTTCTACATGCATCTGCCCCTCTCTCTCTTAGTATGCATAGAGTATACTGTATTCTTCTTTCATTTTTCACACACAGAGACAGACAAATATATGTACAGTTTGTCTAATTTAAGTCCTGCAGATTTCATCTCTTCTGAATAGAATAAAATAGAAAACATTCACACATATCATGCCTTCTATTTTTCAACATATCATGCCTTCTATTTTTCATTTGCATTTTACTTTGAAAGCTTCCTTGGAAAATATGGTGAATATATAAATGCATTAAAATTATTTAATATAGGACATAGCTCCTTAAGAATAGAATAAGGGGATAGTTGTACATATGGAGCAGAGGTGGTATTCAGGTGATTCTGACAGGTTCTGGAAAACCGGTAGCAGAAATTTTGAGTAGTTCAGAGAACCGGCAAATGCCACCTCTGACTGGTCCCACGCCCATCTATTCTCTGCCTCCCGAGTCCCAGCTGATCAGCTGGGTCTCCTTTGGTTGCCCTGCACAGGAGAACAGAGCTGGAAAGAAGGTTAGTGGGGTAGGGAGGGAATGGGGATTTTGCAGTATCCTTCCCCTGCCATGCCCACCAAGCCACGCCCACAGAACCTGTAGTAAAATTTTTTGAATTCCACCACTGATATGGAGCCTCTCTTGAAGGACCAAGGTAGCATCAATGGGTCCATCAATGCTGCCTTTCTTAGTAATGACTTTAGGCTTTAAGATGCTGCAAGACTTTGTGTGTATGTGTGTGTGTGGGTGTTTGTGTATTGTGTGTGTGTTTGCCATCACCAATTAATCCCCCTCCCCCTCCAAAGCATCAGAAGACAAGACAAGAAACAATGCATGGAAACTACTCAAGGAAAGAATCAACTTGGAAATAAGAAAAATATTCCTCCCAGTTAGAACAATTAACCAGTGGAACAGCTTGCTTTCAGAAGTTGTGAGTGTTTCATCACTGGAAGTTTTTAAGAGAAGATTGGACGGCCATTTATCTGAAATTGTTTAGGGTCTCCTCCTCTGTTATATCTGTTATATCCACAAAATAATTTTGAAGAGTGCTATCTCACCAGTGCTAGGGCAAAGGTTACGATTTGCTCTGTCACTGTAGTTTTTAAAAATCAGAATATCAGTTTTGCAGTTCAGATTAATGATTACTGTCCTTTAACAGCAAAGAAAAAAAAAAAAACTCCACTTAACAAGAAAACATCACATTCCTCAGGGAAACTCAAAGATCTTTCTTGCCTTTTTTTAAACAGAAATACTTCAAACCTGTCTACCCAAATTAATTTCCAACTTCCTTGTGTGAGGAGAAATTCTACTTAACTTTGGATATGCAGCTTAAAAGGAGAATCAATTGGCTGACAAGAATAGGGTAAGGTTGAGTTTAACAGTAACTGAGTTGGAAGGGACCTTGTAGGTCAACTAGTCCAACCCGCTCCCCAAGCAGCATTTCTGACATATGGCAATCCAATCTCTTCTTGAAAGCTTCCGGTGATGAAGCTCCCACAACTTCTGTTCCATGGGTTGAATGTTCTCCCTGTCAGAAAGTTTCTCCTTATTTCCAAGTTGAATCTCTCCTTGGTCAGTTTCCATCCATTATTCCTTGTCTGGCTTTCGGGTGCCTTGGAAAATAGCTTGACCCCCCTCCTCTTTGTGGCAGCCCCTCAAATATTGGCACACTGCTATTATGTCTCCCCTGGTCCTTCTCTTCCCTAGACCAGCCAGGCCCAGTTCCTGCAACCGTTCATCATATATTTTAGTCTCCAGTCCCCTAAACATCCTGGTTGCTCTTCTTTGCACTCTTTCCACAGCTTCAACATCTTTTTTATAGCGTGATGACCAAAACTGGATGCAATATTGTAGGTGTGGTCTTACTAAGGCTTTATAGAGTGGTATTAGTCCATCATGTGATGCTGAAAGATGCTGCCAAAATCTTGGAAACATTTTGAGGCACCTGGGCAAGTTTCAGCGAGCTGCTACTGGCTCTCTCCTTCCTTTTCCAACATCAGAGATGGAGGCCTATTGCAGCTTGTTTGATGTTTCTGTGCAAGGCAATGTAGGCCCTTCACTTTTGAAACTAAAGTTGGCCTTTCCTCAGTGCAGAGTCTGCGCGGAGGCTCTGGGAGGGCAAAAAATGGGCCTTCCGGAAGTCCGGAAATGGGCCTGATTCCAGCTTCTGGAGGGCCCCCAGACCCCATTTTTGCCCTCCCGGAGACTCGAGGAAAACCTAGGGTCCCTGGGGAAGGTGAAAAACGGTCCTCCCGGAAGTTCCGGACATTCACCATGGCGACGCCCACCCAGCAACCGGGCCGCGAACTGGTTGCTGGGATTTTTGAATCCCACCCCTGGAACGAACCCCATCATCTCCACAGTGCAAAGCTCTTCATGGCATTCACTCATTCACACAAAAGCCAACCATGCATCCGAATGAAGAGCCGTGGTTGGTGCAGTGGCTAGAAGGCAGAATTGCAAGCTGACTCTGCCCACTGCCAGGAGTTCGATCCTGACCGGCTCAAGGTTGACTCCGCCTTCCGTCCTTCCAAGGTGGGTAAAATGAGGACCCCAAGATTGTTGTTGGGGGGCCAATATGCTGACATTGTAAACCACTGAAACAGTGCTGTGAAGCATTATGGGGAAGTCTATGAATCGAAGTGCTCTGGCTAAAATCCTTCATCTGAACTTCTTCTGTGATTATCAACTTTGAGTGCATGTGATAGGGCACACAATCCCCTTGGAATCTCTGATGCCATGCTTCCCTAGGCTAAAGCCCCATTTTGAGCTGGGCTGTTGAGTTGACTGATGTCATCAGACTCACATGGACCCCAAATTCACAAAGGGTGTCCAGTAGGTTGAGAGCCCTAGGTTTCTTTCAGGTTGCTGTCCCCACCTGTCCAAAGATCACCAGCAATGACCAAGGCTCCATTTCTGTTATTTTGTATTTTGGCTTGCTGTATGAAACATCTTCTTGTTCTTCTTTTTGTGCAGGAATGCTTATTACTATGTATTCCTGTTACCTGCTCTCAATTCTGGAATGACAGGTTCCTATCTATTATTGCTTTGGATGAAATCTACAATTACATGAAGCAATCAGTCCTGTTGAGGGATGCAATCCACAAGGGCAGGCACTGCAGAATGTAGTCCTTCCTTCCTTTTTTCTTTTCTTTCTGCCTCCTCCCTCCCTTTTTTACTTCTGTCTCCTTCCTTCCTTCCTTCCTTCCCTTCTCTTCCTTTTCCTTCCTTCCTTCCTTCCCTCCTTTTCTTTTCTTTTCTTTTTCTTTTTCCTTTGCTAAAAACAAAGAGAAAGAAGAGGAATGGACTGGAATGGTTGAGAAATGAGAGTCAGCATAAATAAGATGGAGTAAATATATGGATGTTGGGAAAACATTCTGGTTGCAATGCTGATTTCTAAGGGGTGTCTGAATGCATGTGCCAGCATGGCAAGCATCTCAAAGGCCCAAAGTACAAAATCCATCTTGGAGAATCAACAGGAAAGCAATGAAAAAAATCAAACTGCCAATGCTAGCACGCCTTGAACATTCTGAGCAGGGTGCTTTGAAACAGATCTTGTAGAGCTGCTGGATGGAAAAGGTCTACCAAAATGATTGGGTGCTAGAGCAACTCTAGTTTAAAGAAAATGGCAGGAATTGGAGGCTGTGCTTTGTAGCCTTCTCTCTCGTACCAGAACCTGGAGGTCAACCAAGCAACTAAATGTTAGCCAAATCAGGACGGATAAAACTGCAACTTCATACAGCCTGTCAATGAACCATAGAATTTGCAGTTACAAAACATGGGCTTGCCAGTAAATTGGGCAACCTGCCTAAACCAGCACATTCCTTTATCAAATGACAAATTATTCTGTACCCTTAGCAAGATATACATTATGAAGGTTTAGAAGAAATTTAAATTTTGCAACTATAAATAAATAAATACATTTAGGGGGAATCATTATCATGAGAGAAAGCCTACTAAAGCAGCCCTAACAGGGCTGAGACAGGGTTCATACAAGACATGAAGACAAAATATGATTACTTTGGGTTAGATACTTTAGGTACTAGGTGCATCCTACCCTTGTGTTTTGTGAACTATGATTTATGGTTTAGGACAGGGGTGTCAAACTCAAGGCCCATGGGCCAGATCCAGCCTGTGGGATGCTTAGATCTGGCCTGCAGGGATGCCCTGGAAACAGCGAAGGACTCTGCCAGAGAAAATGGAGTCCGGGAGGGCTGTGCTTTTCACTGGCAGAGGGCTGTCAAAACAAACTAAAAACAAAACAATATTTCCCCTTTTGTATTTGAGCATGCATGAAGGGACAGGAAAGGAGAAAGGGAAAGAAGAAAGACAAAGAAAAAGATGGGAAGATGGGAAGAGAGCAAGGAAAGAAAAAAGAAGGAAAGAGGGGAATGAAGAAGAAAGAAGGAAGAAAGAAGGGGGAAGGAGAAAGAAGGAAAGGAAGGAAAGATAGGAAGAGAGCCAGGAAGAAAAAGAAGGAAAGAGGGGAAGGAAGACGAAAGGAGAATGAAGGGGGAAGGAAAAATAAGAAAAGGAAGGAAAGATAGGAAGAGAGCAAGGAAGGAAAAAGAAGGAAAAAGGGGAAGGAAGATGAAAGGAGAACGAAGGGGGAAGGAAAAATAAGAAAAGGAAGGAAAGATGAGAAGAGAGCAAGGAAGGAAAAAGAAGGAAAGAGGGGAAGGAAGACGAAAGGAGAATGAAGGGGGAAGGAAAAATAAGAAAAGGAAGGAAAGATAGGAAGAGAGCAAGGAAGGAAAAAGAAGGAAAAAGGGGAAGGAAGATGAAAGGAGAATGAAGGGGGAAGGAAAAATAAGAAAAGATAGGAAGAGAGCAAGGAAGGAAAAAGAAGGAAAGAGGGGAAGAAAGACGAAAGGAGAATGAAGGGGAAAGGAAAAAGAAGAAAAAGAAGGAAGGAAGAGAAGTCCTGCCTTAGCACTTGGCTGCCACAGGCGCCCCGACATGAGTGACGCCGAGCTGGCCATGCCCCCCCGGCCACGTCCCCCCAATCCCCCAAGGTTCAAACACAACCCTGAGGTGGCCCTCAATGAAATCGAGTTGGACAATCCTGGTTTAGGCCAATGGATGATTGGAGCCACTTCTGTCTCAGTCAACATGTCATGCCTTTAACACAATATAGAGAATCCAGAAGCTCACCGGTGAAGTTGATCATGGACCACTGGAAGAGGAACACAGAAATGGAGAAGAACATTTTGGGAAAAAAGTACAGGTAATCCTTGACTTACAACAGTTCGTTTAGTGACTGATCGAAGTTACAACGGCATTGAAAAATGACTTATGACCGTTTTGCACACTAATAACCATTGCAGCATCCCCAAGGTCACATGATCAAAATTCAGATGCTTGGAAAATGGTTTACTTTAATGACAACGTCCTGGGGTCACATAATCAACTTTTGCAACCTTCTGAAAAGTACAGGTGAAACTCGGAAAATTAGAATATCGTGCAAAAGTTCATTTATTTCAGTAATGCAACTTAAAAGGTAAAGCTAATATATGAGATAGACTCATGACATGCAAAGCAAGATAGTTCGAGCCATGATTTGTCATAATTGTGATGATGATGGCTTACAGCTCATGAAAACCCCAAATCCACAATCTCAGAAAATTGGAATATTACATGCAATCAACAAAACAAGGATTGTACATAGAACAATATCGGACCTCTGAAAAAGTATAAGCATGCATATGTACTCAGTACTTGGTTTGGGCCCCTTTTGCAGAAATTACTGCCTCAATGCGGCATGGCATGGAAGCTATCAGCCTGTGACACTGCTGAGGTGTTATGGAAGACCAGGATGCTTCAATAGCGGCCTTCAGCTCTTCTGCATTGTTCCGTCTCATGTCTCCCATCTTCCTCTTGGCAATGCCCCATAGATTCTCTATGGGGTTCAGGTCAGTCGAGTTTGCTGGCCAATCAAGCACAATAATCCCATGGTCATTGAACCAGATTTTGGTGCTTTTGGCAGTGTGGGCAGGTGCAAGTCCTGCTGGAAAATGAAGTCAGCATCCCCATAAAGCTCGTCTGTGGAAGGAAGTATGAAGTGCTCCAAAATCTCCTGGTAGACGGCTGCGTTGACCCTGGACTTGATGAAGCATAGTGGACCAACACCAGCAGATGACATGGCTCCCCAAATCAACACAGACCGTGGAAACTTCACACTGGATCTTCAAGCCTCTTGCAGTGTGTGCCTCTCCATTCTTCCTCCAGACTCTGGGTCCTTGGTTTCCAAATGAGATGCAAAAGGTGCTCTCATCAGAAAAGAGGACTTTGGACCACTGAGCAACAGACCAGTTCTGTTTTTCTTTAGCCCAGGTAAGACACTTCTGGCATTGTTTATTGTTCAGGAGCGGCTTGACAAGAGGAATATGACATTTGAAGCCCATGTCCAGGATCCGTCTGTGTGTGGTGGCTCTTGATGCACTGACTCCAGCCTCAGTCCACTCCTTGTGAAAGTCCCCAACACTTTTGAATGGCCTTTTCCTGACAATCCTCTCCAGGCTGCGGTCATCCCTGCTGCTTGTGCACCTTTTTCTTCCACACTTTTCCATTCCACATAACTTTCTATTAATGTGCTTTGATACAGCACTTTGGGAACATCCAACTTCGTTTGCAATTACCTTTTGAGGCTTTCCCTCCTTATGGGGGATGTCAATGATGGTTTTCTGCATAACTGTCAGGTCAGCAGTCTTTCCCATGATTGTGATTCCTACTGAACCAGACTGAGAGACCATTTAAAGGCTCAGGAACCCTTTGCAGGTGTTATGGCTTAATTAGCTGATTGGAGTGGGACACTTTGAGCCTAGAATATTGAACCTTTTCACAATATTCTAATTTTCTGAGATTGTGGATTTGGGGTTTTCATGAGCTGTAAACCATAATTATCTCAATTATGACACATCATGGCTCAAACTAATTTGCTTTGCATATAATGAGTCTATCTCATATATTAGCTTCACCTTTTAAGTTGCATTATTGAAATAAATGAACTTTTGCACGATATTCTAATTTTTTGAGTTTCACCTGTAAAGTCCTTGGGGAAATCTGGATTCACTTAGCAACCATGTTACTCACAAATGCAATGATTCACTTAACAACCGTAGCAAGAAAACTCGCAAAATAGGGGCAAAACTCACCATGTTTCACGTAGCAACATAAGTTTTGGGCTGAATTGTGGTCATATTTGTATAAATAGTCTATTGTTCTCCTGGTGGTGCCTTGGACTTTACTCAGGGGGTCAGTGAACTTAAAGGGCAAAGCATCTACAAGATGTCAGGTTGCCTGTCACTGGATGTTCTGAATTACTGGCCTTCACCCAAGCAACCTCTCTCCCTTTTGTGTTTGAAATTATGAGGCATCTTGGAGAGGTATCTTTCTGCCCACACAATTCTTCTACGCCAGGGACCTGGAGAAGCTACATGCCAAGGAACTGATAATCTAAATAGGGGATGTGGCCTTCAGAAGCAGAGACCTCATATCTGGTAGAAGAACATCTGCAGATCCTCCCCTCTTTTTCCATGTATCTGCAGTCAACATGGAAAGGCTGCAATTGGCAGATACAAAATTCATAAGAATACAGGCAATTTTTTTCAATGTTTCCTTACATACCTCTCCCAATCTGGCATCCTCCAAAAATTAGGACTTCAACTCCCAGAAACCCTAAACTGCAAGACCATGCTGGCTCCCATTCTGGGAGTTGAAGTCCATCCACATCTGGTGGGTGAATGTTGTTCTACAAATTTAAGCTAACTTTCTTTTTTTTTTGGTGTTTTTCCTTTCAGCCAGTTTTGACTCTTGGAGGCCACTTTCACTGATCCAAGCAGTTTTCTTGACAACATTTTCAGAAGTTGTTTGCCATTCTCTCCTTTTTAGGGCCAAGAGAAAGGAAAGGCCCAAAGTCCTCCAGGTAGGTTCTGTGTCTAAGGTTGGACTGGTTTCTAGGTCAGTGCCCTAAGCACAATACCAATCTGACTCTCAACCTACCATTAGACCATATTATTACTACCAATGTTTTTTCTGTGTACTCATCTACACCTTAGTATAGGTTTTGTAGGGCCTATGATAGTGTCCATTAATTATTTAAATTATCTAATTATCAGCAATTAGAAAGTGATCATATTTTAGAGCAGCCAGAATCTACTCTACAAGCCACAAATTCCCAGTCCCAGCTTCACACAAACATTAAGTCATATATTCTTCCACTCTAATGTGGAAACCATCGTTTATGACTTACAAATTTAGATGAACCTAGTCACCCTGAGTCACACTTTGAATGGGTGCTTCACGAATTGACTAACTCCATAGTTGTGTAATTAACCTTGATAAAAATATGGTTTAGTGAGATGCGTCACTAATATAATTCAACATCAGAGTTACTCTGGAGATCAAAGCATGATCCTATAACTTGATCAATCCTTCTGCCAAAGATGGAATCAAACAGCTTTTCCAGTAAGTTGCATATAATATCCTTGTGATTAATTCATTATACTTTGAAGGAATTTCTAGTTTAGGGGGGGGGGGGGAAACAGAGTTTAATGCAATGCATCAACCTAGTTTGATATCTTATTGCTGCTCTCACCATTACACATTCAATATTCACATATTTAGTTGTCTCTCATTGGGGTCAAGAGATATGAAGAATCCTTGCCCCAATGGGACAAAACAAGCACATGAAATGGAAGAAGGAAAACACCTAACAATAGAGTTGGAAACAACCTTGGAGATCTTCTAGTCCAGCGGTTGCCATCCGGTGGGACGCGGCCCACCGGTGGGACGCGGCCCACTGGTGGGCCTTGAGAAAATTTTGGTGGGCTGCAGAGAAATCTTACCTCCAGAGCACCCCCGCAAAGCAATTAATCCGGGCTGCGCAGAAACACAAGGCTGCGCCACCCACATGGCCCGCGGGAACCCTCCCCACCCACTCACTCCTTACCCAGCAAACTTGTCTTTACCCAGCAAATTTTATATGACAGACTGAGCTAGCCAATGGCAGATAGATAGATTCCTGAATGAATCTGTGATTCTGTGAGCAACTCAATCCGCCTGCCTGCTTTGCCTGATTTCGGGTAAAAGTTGCTCTTTTTTTAAATAAAAAATTCAATATTTATATAAATATTTATAATATTTACATACAAGCCATGCCCAGCCAGTCACATGACCACCAAGCCACACCCACAAATTAGGCCACACCCACAGAACCAGTCACTGGTCCCTGGGGTTTAAACTTATGAGTCTGGTGGTCCCTGAGGTCCAAAAGGTTGGCGACCCCCATTCTAGTCCAAGGTCTTCAAACTTGGCAAGTTTAAGACTTGTGGACTTCAACTCCCAGAATTTCTGAGCTAATATGACTGGAGGAGGAATTCTGGGAGTTGAAGTGCACAAGTCTTAAAGCTGTCAAGTTTGAAGACCACTGTATCTAGTCCAAGCAGGAAGCCCTATACCATTCTGGATAAATGTCTGTCCAATCTGTTCTTGAAAACCTCCAGTGTTGGACCATCCACAGCTTCTGGAGACAAGCTGTCCTACTGATTAATTCTTCTCACTGTCAGGAAATGTCTCCTTAGTTCTAGGTTGCTTCTCTCCTTGATTATTTTCCATCCATTGCTTCTTCTCCTGCCTTCAGGTGCTTTGGAGAATAGATTTAGACACCCTCTTCTTTGTGGCAACCTCTTAGATATTGGAACACTGCTATCATGTTGCCCCATGTCCTTTCATTGACATGAAAGTCGAAGGGGCAGCAACTTCTTCTTGGTGACTTTTGTGTGTTCTCCATCTGACCAGCAGGCTGTGGAACCCCTGGCAGTGGTTTTCAAAGCAGCAGCTTCATCTGTGTTACCTGAGGACCTGCAAACTGGAAAGACAAGTTGTTGAAGAGACTGGGTCAACAGAGGAACACAAAAGGTGGCATAATTACTTTGCTAAAGGCAGTCTCTCCTTGTTCCATGAACAAGAAGAAAGAAAAGGTTAAAGTGGATTATCTTTCCTGGAGAAATTTGTAGCAAAATCTATAGGAAGTTGCTCAAAATGGTGTCCATATGTAAAATGAGCAATAAATCTAATGCATAGAGCTTCAGATTAGCTGTCTAAAATGCAAATTCTGATGCTAATTACAGTATATTGGCCATCCTCTTTCTCTGCCTTTAAGCAAACATTAATGTGGTTGTTTATTTCTTACATTTGGTCAAATAATACAGTGGTCCATCTTTGATACTGTATGGAACTTTTTCTGGCCACTTGAAGATCAACTGGGGCTGATGAACAAGCACCCAAGGAATTCTAGAAGATTCTGGAATGTAGGAGAATAATCTTCAGCGCTACTCACAAGGAGACACAACTTATCTACAGTTGGTGGTCTATGCCACACAAGCCAGGTGAATTATTTTCCTTTTCTTTCTTTGCTTAAAGAATAATTTCAGTTGTTTCATAAGATGTTAGACTCTAATGTCTCAGCATATACATATTTTGGCTAGGTTCACACTATTTAAGCCAAATCAAGATTTGATGATTGGTTGGCTTATTGTTTTTTGTTTTACTGTGGTTGGTAAACCATGACCTGGTATAATTTGTGAATCCAGACAATGGGGGCTTAATGGAAAAACCCTGATTAAGTCAATGATTTAGAGTGATGTGTGGAACAGGGTTTAAACAATATTGTATAGTATGCTACAGTACTTACCTGAACAGGTGGAATATCAGCCATATTGCTAATACTCATTCTGTTGAGTGCAATCTTGGACTTGTGCTCCAAAGATTTCTGCTGAAGGGACCACTAACATATAAAGAAAGATGGTGGAAATACTTTGGGAGGGCTTGATCTAATAAACTTTTCATTCTGCTCTTAATTTTGAACCTGTTACGTAACATTTATCTAAGCACAGAAATGAGAGGCACCAACACGCTAAGCCCTAAAAGGGTTGGCTTTGACTTAGCATGTTACATGATCTCAACCATTGTAGCCTGTTTAGCACATCGTGGTGTAGAGGCAGGAGAGATTAAATTGTAGATTTTATTGGGCCCAGAAAAAGAATAGTACGATCATGTCCCATTTGGAAGGTTTGGCAGGAGAGATGGCCCGTTGGTTGATCAGCAAAGATGAAAATAGAAAAATGTATAAAAGCATTGTTAAGATAAGAAATTGAATACAAAAGTTGAATATGTAACCATGGTCATATTTGTACGTATACGTGAAACCCGTAATCATGCTGTTCACTAAAAAGAGATGTTAAAATGTGGAAAACTGAATAAAACTTGTTTTTTTTAAAAAAAGGAAAGATGAAAATGGACTACATACTAGGGAGTGTATCTTTGTGGCTCCTACTGGATCTGCAAGATAAAGAGGGTAGGTCCTATTTCTCAGAAAAAAATGTCCTCCCTGTAGGGTGCTTCAAACCAGCCCCACCTACCCCTAACCCTTTATCAGACCTAATCCACGGCCTGCTCTAAGAACCAGCAACTCGAATGTCTCCTGCCCATTTAGAAAGTAGCTGGAGATAACGTTGGCTTTAGCCTTCTAATCAGCTGAGAAGAAACTGCCATTTGGGGAGGGGATGTTGCAACTCCAGCTCCACCCTGCTTCTGCAGAAGGTTGAACAAGGAAGAGGAAACGGAGTCTTCCACCGACTTGGTTGGAGATGTCTTACCTCGTAAAATGTCTTGGATTACAGCTTTGCTTCTAAGAGATATTTTGGTTGTATAATTCCATCTCTAGGTAGAATGACTACTGTATAAAATTATATCAACCTGGGGGAGGAGAATCTTTCATTCTCCATTCCACTTGTTGAGGAAGTCATTGTGACTAATTCTCTACCCCTAGCTAAAAACGTTGTCTTACAGCAGACAGACAATAAGTTTCTCTATCCTATTTTCTACCCAAATTGGCACCAGCTCTCCAAGATCTCAGACTAAGCATGGGTATTTCCTAGGTCAGTCACCCCACAGCTTTTATCACCCGGACATCCAGATTAGCATATGGTATTTTTAGGAAACTTCTAAGGTACAAACTCTCCGGGAAGGTCCACCATGACTCAAATGCTTCTTAAGGGCCCTGGCTTTATCAGAGAAAGTTGGAATCTCTTTTGTATCACCATGCCCCAAACACAACCTTGCTCCAGGCCATTATGAGAAAAAAGAATGCCCCTAGACACCTTGTATCTAAATGTCAGGTAGTAAAACTTTCTCCAATGTGGACCTGATACTAATGGAAGTCACCACAATGAAGCTCCTAACTGAACCAGTTTAATTTTGTAGAAATAGCTTATTTTATATTAGTTTGTTGGTTCTGGATGTAAATAGATTGTATATTGGGTAATATGTCGCTATTGTCAAATAACCATTACCTTCGTTCACTACATGACATTCATTATAGCAGAAAATTTGAACTATTGGCAAGTTAGGTTAACTTTAATGACAGCCAGCAAGAGCTGCCTTCATTGACCTTACTTGGGCCTCCAGTTTCCTAGCATCCAAGAGTTCCATTTATTTATTATTTTATTTGTATGGCCACCTATCTCAACTAAGCAACACTTGGAGGCTCACAACAGTCCAATGAAAACAAGTTAAAAGCCAATATACAAACATACAAAAAACATCCATGCTCAGTGTAAAGCAGAAAATAAAGAAAACAACAACTGAATGAAAAACTGCTGGTGACCTTCTACCACTGCACCATAGAGAGTATCTTAACTTACTGCACCTCTGTATGGTTTGCCAATTGCACAGGGGCAGATAGGAAAGCACTCCAGAGCGTTGATGTCATTGCCCAGAGGATCATTGGTTGCCCTCTCCCCTCTTTGGAAGAGTTTTATAGCTCCCACTGCCTTAAGAAAGTTCAGAACATTCTTAAAGATCCATCTCATCCGGGGCACCTCTTTTTTTTTTTTTTTGAACTATTACCATCTGGCAGATGGTACAGGATAATAAAAACAAGGACAAATAGGCTGAAAAACAGCTTCTATCCCAGGGCAGTAGCTCTTTTGAATTCTGCTGTATAGAGCAGTGTTGGTGCGGTGTCGGGGGTTTCGGTTCAATGCGTGGAGGGTGAAGGATGTGTGTTTGTGTTTATTTTCATGGTTATGATGTGCACTGAAATGGTGTTTGATTTCATTGTACGAGGTGCAATGATAATAAAGTAAAGTAAATAGTAAAATCATGATCAGCAGTAGAATTCATCTTCCATCAGTGCAACAGCTCATATTGTAAGACCTCCCCACTTTTGCCAGATCCCCAGGCATGGTGTTTTTAAGAGTTGGGGCCGATCTAAATCCAGAGCGATGATGTTCTACAGAAAAGGCTCTCTTCCTGGATCCTGCCACATGACACACTTTCATAGATATCACCAGTGGTGGTATTCTACCAGTTCAGCCTGGTTCTGCCGAGCAGGTAGCGGCGATCAGCAGCGGAGATCAAACCGGTTCTCTCTGCCACTCTGCTGTTAGGCCCACCTGCCCTCCTGGGCTCCCATACTCACCTTTATCCTCTGAATTTGAAGCGCAGCTGCTTTGCGCGGCACAACAGACTGCTGCACAACAACTGCTGTAGCAACCAGGAGAGTGCAGGCTTGCAGGAGGTGAGTTAGAATCTTCTGCACCTGCGCCAAGTGCGTGTTTGGTGTGCACATGCATGTAAAGTGTGTGCACGCATGCAGAGCATGCCACCAAGCCACACCCACTGAACCAGTGGTAAAACTATTGGAATCCCACCACTGGATTGGACCCATAACATGCCTCTCCTGATGGGATGGATAGATCTAAGCATGGAGAGACGGTCCTTCAAATAACTTGGTCTAATGCCATATAGAGTGTCATAAGCCATAACCAGCATCTTGAATTGAATCCAGAAGTAGAGTAGCAACCACTGAAGCCCACAAAGCAATAGTGTACATGCACTGACTTGAGCAGAGCACTGCTGTATTTTGTACGAACTACAACCTTTGGATGCTCTTCAAGGGCATCCCCATGTCAACCCAACAGGCTTGCAAGAGGAATTTATCCATCCTCTTTGGGCACTAGGATTATAAGAGAAGACCAGAATAACAGTGTTAGAAGGGATCTTCAATGTTTTCTAGTCCCTTGCTCAGGCAGGAAACCTTATACCATTTCAGACAAATGGTTGTCCAATCTCTTCTTAAAAACGTCCAGTGTTGGAGAATTCACAGCTTCTGGAGACAAATTGTTCCACTGATTAATTGTTCTAACTGTCAGAGAAAATTCTCCTTAGTTCTAGGTTGCTTCTCTTCTTGGATTAGTTTTCACCCATTGCTTCCTGTCCTGCTTTCTGGTATTTGGAGAATGGGTTGACCTCCTCTTCTCTGTAACAGCCCCTTCAATTTTGGAAGACTTCTATCATGTGACCCCTTCTCCTTCTTTTTATTAGACTAGACATACCCAGTTCCTGCAACCGTTCTTTATATGTTTTAGCCAGGGGTGTGATTCAAAATTTTTAACAACTGGTTCTGTGGGCGTGGCTTAGGTGGTGGGTGTGGCTTGGTGGTCATGTGACTGGATGGACATGGCTTGGTGGTCATGTTCTTGGCTGGGTGTGGCCAATTCAATATCACTCACATCGAGGCACGCATCTCCTCTCCTGGCCTCTCATGACTGTGTGGATGCTGCAACAGTCATAAGTGTGAAAAATGGCCATAAGTAACTTTTTTCAGTGCCATTGTAACTTTGAATGGTCACTCCGCACAAGCAAAGTATCAGCAAAGGAGGGGAAAAAACTCCAGAGAAGTTCCTGCCAAGAATGTAATAAGGGTTAACGGAGAGGCAGTTTCTGTAAGCAACTCCAGAATGTTTCCTTCCTGCCCTCCTTACAGGATTAGGCCAGTAATTTCTTGTAACAACCGATTCTCCAAACTGCTTAGAATGTTAACAACCAGTTCTAGCAAATAGGTGCAAACTGGTAGGAACCCAACCCTGGTTTTAGCCTCCAGTCCCCTAATCACCTTTGTTGCTCTTCTCTGTATTCTTTCCAGAGTCTCAACATCTTTTTTACATTGTGGCAACCAAAATTGGATGCAGTATTCCAAGTGTGGCCTTACCAAGGCCAAAGGGTGGACTTACAAGGCCATGTGTGGTCTTACCAAGACCAAATTCACACAGATCTGGAGATCTATGACAGTTGGGGAATAGAAAAATTTCCACTGCTATCTATCTTGTTTTCATAATCTAAACCATTCTGCCCAGATTATTTGTATATCTGAACACATAGGTGTGTTAGGAGGAAAGGAATGCAATTGTATCCATATCAACTTATCTGAATCAACTTATCTGTATCATCTCACAGGAAGAATGTAGGCAATATCTTTTAGAGTCAGCTGGCATGCTGAGAACATGGGAATGTAAGAATTCTATTACCTTTAGACATTTGGAAAGAATTATTTCCTTTCTTCTGCTACATGGCATGTTCTGACACCTTGCAGCCACTGAATTCACACTCATATTTCTCCATCGGCAGTATTGTCCCAAGGTTTTGAGTCTTCGTAAAGCAATATAAGCAGGCTAGGATGCAGAGAAAGAATGCCAACCAAAGCACCTTCACTGCACTCTTTCAGCCCCACACTGTGGTTTATTATGGGGAAATGGTTTAACTCCCACCCCATCTTCCACAACGAAGGAGAAGCAATAAAGTTGATCCTCTGATCCAGAGATCTTCAAACTTGACAGCTTTAAGACTTGTGGACTTCAACTCCCAGAATTTCTCCTCCAGTTGTGTTAGCTCAGGAATTCTGGGAGTTGAAGTCCACGAGTTTTAAACTTGCCAAGTTTGAAGACCCACGCAGTCTGATCGTTTACTGAGTGGTGGGATTCAGTTTTTTTTACTACCGGTTCTGTGGGCATGGCATGGCTTGGTGGGCGTGGCAGGGGAAGGATACTGTAAAATCTCCATTCCCACCCCACTCCTGGGGGAAGGTTATTGCAAAATCCCCATTCTCTCCCCACCCCACTAACCTGCTTTCCAGCTCCGTTCTCCTGTGTAGGGCAATAAAAGAAGACCCAGCCGATCAGCTGGGACTCGGGAGGCAGAGAAGAAATGGAGGCAGGGCCAGTCAGAGGGGGTATTTGCTGGTTCTCCAGAACCTGTCAGAACCTGCTGAATACCACCTCTGTTGAGCATGGGAGCTTGGTAATGGGCAGGGGTGAGATTCCACCGGTACAGTAACCGATTCAGTGATCCCTCTGCGCATGTGCACGCCACATTTTAAAAAGCTCTAATACTTACCTTCAACTGCAGCCTCTGTGAATAAAACAGCTGAGGAATGGCAAACTGTGCTGCTGCACGAATCAGCTGTGCTCTAAAAAAAATGGAAATAAAGAATAGGAAAGAGCAAGGGTGGCTGGGGCGGGCCCACATGCTCGTTGCAGCAAACCGGTTTGGAGCCAGCTGTTCATTGGAACAAGGGGTTCACCTGAACCAGTCCAAACCGGGAGAATCCCACCCCGGTAATAGGGCCATGATTGGTATCCTTCCAGGACTCAGAAAGTAGAATGAGGCAAGAGTCGGACCAGTGTGAATCTAATGCAAATCACTTTGCATCTCCAAAGAAACACTCAGAAGCCTAATCCAGTGGTCCCCAACCACCGGGCCCCGGACCGGTACCGGTCCATGGATCATTTTGTACCAGGCCGCCTATTTTGCTTGGGCGCCGCCAACTTGTTTTGACGGCGCTTGAGAAAGTGCTTCCGGGTGAGTTTGTCGGTCGTCGGTTGGATGGAAAGCGGCGTTTGGGTGCTGAAGGAATCCTCGCGCCTTAGTTTCGTCAAAGTGGAGGGGGCGGCTTCGAACGAAGAGCCATCCCGATGGCGGTGGAGTCTTGCGTTACTCAGGAGGAGATTAAGAAAGAGCCCGAAAAGCCCATCGACCGCGAGAAGGTACAAAGGAGGAGTTGAAGGTGGCAGGGAGAAGTGGGGGACGGCTGGCTGGCCGGTCGCTCGGCTCGCCTTGCCTTGGTCGTGCGTGCTGATCCACCGGTCTGTGGATCATTTTGTACATTTTGTACCGGTCTGTGGTACAAAAATGTTTGGGGGCCACTGGCCTAATCCATACTTTATTGGCTTGACTTTTCAAGGCTCATGCGAGTCTGACCACCTCATCCTGACAAGACAGGAGGTGTACCCAGGACTGATACAGATCGCCCAGATCCACAGGACTTTTGCGTGCCCCGCCCTTCTTATATAAATTCCCCCTCCAGCCAAGAGGAACTAAGACAGGAATACTGACTTAAGGCCAAGAATCACAGAAATATTTTACGAGGGAAAGGGCTCTGTAGGTGATGTTAGGCAACTTGCGTAACCACATTCCAGAGAGCAGTAGCAATTGCGTGTCCTCTTGGCAAATTAACACACATTTCTCTGACACCAAATGTTGACCTTGCTTCAGATCCACTTACATTTAAGTGAGGGCACCTGGAAAGACAGTGCAGCATCAAGCTTGGATCGTAGGAAGAGAACTTGGCTAAATCTATGACAGTAAAAAATAATAATCAAAAGTCTGAGAGCGCCTTTTTCAACTAACCAATGTAATTGTAAGGCCTAAGCTTTGTGGCATTGTGTACATCTGATGAAGCGAGGGCTTGGTCATGAAAGCTTTATATTATACACACCTCAGATTGGATGCCCAGTTTGAATTACTGGGGGAGGGGACTTGGGATAAGTTTCAATATGTAGTTTCCGCCCCTATTTGCCTCAGATCTTGCTCTATGTCCACTGTGCCTCCATTCGAAATCCAAGAAAGAAAACCCAAGACGCCATTAAAATAGAGAAAGGTACTTTTACTGGATTTGAAGTGATAGCCATGAAAGGAAAGCAAGATCTGAGGCAAATAGGCGCAGAAACTACATATTGGAAGTTATCTCAAGTCCCCTCCCCCGGTAATTCAAACTGGGCATCCAATCTGAGGTGTGTATAATGTCATGTGGGATACTTCTTCAGGTGGTGTCTCACACATCTGGTAGGCCAAGGCGGTTGACCTTGGCCTAGAAAAGATAAGTGTATGCAGTTGCGCAGAAAGCAGGAAAGCTTCCCATCTTTTTCAGTGCACACAACTTTGTCCTCCAGCACCCTTCTCCATTTCAACACCAAATTACCCCTCCGCGCAGGGCAGTCAGCAAGAGTCAAGCAATAAAAGATTTATTTATTTATTTATTTATTTGATTTGCCAATTGTTTACAAGATAATAAGTATAAGTGTATATATAGTTGTGAATACATGAAATGGGTACATATAAGAAAAATAAAAGAATAAGAGAAACAATAGGACAGGGACGGTAGGCACGTTGGTGCGCTTATGCACGCCCCCTACAAGCCTACAGCACCCGGTATTCCCAGGCGGCCTCCCATCCAAGTACTAACCAGGCCTGACCCTGCTTAGCTTCGGAGATCAGACGAGATCGGGCGTGTTCAGGATAGTATGGCTGTAGACATCATGATGTCAGGAAAAGTTCTGGGAGGCTGACATAGGTCTTTTAATAACATTTGCTGGTGAGATACAGCAGAGCCCCCCCAAGCAAGCGCAGAGAGAGCACCCCTCAGGTCAACCCTGAGTTACAAAGATTCTCCCTTATTGGTAGCAGCAGGGTAGTTTTGGTAGCACCTATTCATGGGCATCAGGGTTTTCACCAGCTCCTCTCTGCCAAATCATGGTGCCTAAAAATCAAGTATAACTGTAAGTTCAGATTGAAATAATTGCCGAATTTCAGATTGCCAAATCTTATAAAGCTTCGTGTCAAAATCAGTCTGGTAAACTGTACACCTTGTGACAAATTCAACAGGAATTTAAAATATATACGAAACAATCCCAATGGTCATTCAACAATTAGTCAATGCATATTTGCGGCTTTGTGAAATAAACAAAACCCAGTCATGTGACCTCCCAAAAACCAACTCTTAAGTGGGGAATCCAACAATTCATTCAGAAAACACAAAGTAAAACATAATTTATTTCCTTTCCTGACGGTAAGTCAAGATTCCATGCATTTTAAAACGATCAATTGTCATGGTTTTCCCTCTACTTTTTAGAAGGTTCTTAAAAAAAAAAACCTTTGCAGATTTGTCTTCCTACACACACAAATGTACAGATTCGTCTTTCATGCGCATGCATGGTACACTTTTGGCTATAAAAGAATGCACCTTGGCTTTAGCAAAAAGTACATTGTTTGTATGTATGCATATAACTGACACACTATCCTCTGCAGTCTTTGTAGAGCCAGTTTAGTGGCTAAGGTGCTGGTGCAGAAACCAGGTGACTTGTGAGTTTTAGCCTTGCCTTAGGCACCAAAAACCAGCTTGGTGACTTCAGACCGTTCACTCTCTCTCTCAGCCCAACTCATGTCACAGTTTTGTTGTGGGGAAAATCAGAGGAGGAAGGAGTATGAGGTAGGTTCACCACCTTGAGCTAATTATTTAAAAACAAATAAAGGCAGGATTAAAATAAATACAATATAATGTTAAGTCCACTTTCCTCCACTTCTGTTAAATCTATTTACAGACACATGCAAGCAGATTTATAAATGGCCTTTCCCTGCCCTCTTAATGGGAGAGATGAAGGCACAAAATAAATATATCTGTTTCTAATTGAGTGGCAGCTGCTGAATGTAGATGAATCAAATGCACAGAAAGAGCTACATGGTCAGAACTATGAGCTACACAAATCACAAAGTAAAACTAACTCCAAATTCAGCCACCGTCTGCCTCGAGAAATCTTTTACTATTCTCCTCAGTGCAATTGTTGTTTATCTGTGAAATGTGGTCCTACGAGTGCCATTAAACACCTTCTGGATATTCTCCTCATGCTGTCATTTTTGCATGAAACAGGAAAAAAGAAAAGAAACTTATGACTTATGGTTTTGACGATTAGAAAAAAAATACAGTAGTAAGTGGGAGGACAAAAAGGAGAGAGCTGTCTTTTGTAACCAGTTTTGTAGTTATACTTAAAACTGCTGCAAAGAAACCCGGAAGCTATTTTCAATTTTCATGTTGTTGTTTTCCTTTTTGCACTTTTGTCTTGTTCCATTTCTCTTTTTCTTTATTTTATATTAGGTTTTGTTCGTTTTTATCTTTTTTTAAAGAAACTTTTCATAACATTTTATATTAAGTGGGGGGAGGACCAACACCCCCTACAGCCATCTCAATTTGCCACTCTGGAGATTGTGCAATGGCTTCACTGTACATTTTAAATTTGTTGGTTGCACAACAGCCGTGCCAAAGAGTGTCAGTCTAACCATGTAGAGTTAGGATAAGATGTTGCAGCACGAGGCTAGCAACTCTGACCATTCTACTTCCCTTCCTCGTCTGCCTTCCAGTTTCCCTATGAACAGTCAACCAGCATCCGTGACTGATAAGGGCACTCAATTCTGGTCAGGCTAGTTGATTGGGTTATGGATGGGGGTAGCGTTTTCCTTGTTTTTCCACTTATTTTTTGCCTTCCTCTCTTCTTCCTTGAAGGTGCCCTTCAAATCCTTATTTTTGTCACTTGTTAATATTCTTGTCTTTCACCCTACTTTATATTATTGTAAAGCATTCTGAAATCTTCTTTAAAGTGGTGCTGATAGTGCAGGATTTGAGAATAAAAATCCCCAAACTCTTTTTCAGTATTTTCTGCTCTCTATATACCTGTATCATTGATTAAACCTTACTGGAAAAATGCCTTCTTGTATGCACTTAAACATCACAAACATATCTTAGTTACATCTTTTTTCCCCCCTATCATGATCTCATGTTGTCTTTGTCTCATTCGCAGTGCATAAATGAGATAATTTTTACATGGTTCTTAGCTGAACTGGTGATCCTAGTATGTTTTGTTCTATCCACAATTTTCCAGATTGTTATCTTTGTGTCTCCTTTAAATAGATACATGACAAAACATCTAACATCTCACAGAATTCTACTGTTTGGGTTTGTTTCTCCAGTGTGGAGAAGAACAAATTTTGATATATCAAGAATGTCATTTTAGAATTCTGGCCTAGATAATCATATAATTGTTCAAAGGAAACCAGCAGCAACGAAGTCAGTTGTAAGTAACCAATAATTAATGGCAGCATTTTAAACCAGACATTTTAAAAAATTATTTTTTTTGACAAATCTTTTGCATTGCTTATATATTTTTTAAATAATGTTCCCTACTTTGTGATTTGTTTATAATTATGAAAATTAGTAGTTGTTCAGAGAACCTGGGTCCAGAAAGTCATATATATTTACCTCCAGGCGTTAAATTCAGTTTCAGAAAATATTTAATTGCTTGTACGGTTCTTTCTTTTTAAAGGGCAGTATATAAATTCCCAAATAAATAACATAATGAAAGGCAGCAGCCTGAGCTGTTGAACACTGAACAACAGCTGTTCAGATACATGTTGAACTCCTCCATCATTTCTGAGCTGCAAGGTTAAAGAGATTTGTGGTGCAGTACAGTTGAAGGCCAATAACATAAACTGCATTCAGTTGAAAACTAAATATATTGCATTTGGCGGTCTTTCTGAAGCCAGCTGAAGTATCTTGCTGGTTAGCAGCCATGCAGTTGTGGATTTTCAGTGTAAATCAGGTCTCAAATCATTCAGCAAGTCATGCTGAGTTGCCTCTCAGCTTATGTTGGGCGGAGTTTAAGTTTACTTCTTCTCTGGCAGCATAACATGCCAGAGAAGCATGGAAGTCAGTGAGAGAAAACTTTTCTCAATCTGTTTCTCCTAACTGTCATTTTGCTTGCAAAAGGAAACTTCAGAATCCAGACAATTTGAACTGGTTGGCCTTCCTTACCCAATGAATAATAGCATCCTCTTTAGATGATCTTGACTCCCATTTAACCCCAGTTGGCATAACAATAGAAACAGTGGAATTTCTAAAGGCCATGATGGTTCTGTACTGGGGGGAAGATTTATTATTATGTACACAAAGTGTTAAATCACAGCTGCCAGTTCTTTCGCTTGATTCTTCCCAAGAACCCTAATGCATCAGCTTATAATATGTGCAGATATCAAGCAGTGTGGGCATTTTGTAATTGGCAGGTGAAAATTTTGTCAATGTACCTATTTTCCAAGTTCCAATCAAGATTTTTTTTGATATGGCACTCACTGGGACCGCAACAGCCAGTTTATGCCATAGTCTTTCTATTTCGATTTTTAGTCCTTGATGCTTTGTGTCCTTTTCCAGTTCTTTGTCTAGTATTCCCTGGCATTGCCACATCACTTGTCCACACTTTTTTCTTTTCAATCAGAGTTACATGTGGTGCATTATGGGCTAAGATTCTATCAGTCTATATTCAGAAATCCCACACTATTTTAACCTGCTCATTTCAACTACTTTTTCAACTATATGTTTCCAGCATTTTTTTTTATTTTTGCCAATGATAATTTTGACAGATGTTCCAGTGCACCATTATGGCAACTATGTTATGTTGTTTATAATCCACTTCTGCAATCTTCTTGCATGAGCTGAATATATGATCTACTGTTTCTTGTGCTTCTTTGTACAATCTATACTTTGGATCCTTTGATAAGTTTTTCAATTTTGGCCTTGACTGCATTCAAATAGCTTGCTTGCTTTTCCCCAGCCAAATTCAAGCCTTCGGTTTCTTTTTTTAATACTCCAGCCTGTAATGCTGCTAGATTTTATCTTTATCCATTTTTCCCTCAATCTTTTGTGGAAATGTTCTCACTTTGCTCTAAGAATTAAGATTAGAGTTAATGCTATGTTCCAAAGAATTGTTTACAGTATTAGTATAGCAATTTTGAATGATTTTTTTTAGGGCTAAAGATATGTAAAAAATGTAAAATAGAATGCAAGTATAAATACATGAATTCATACCTGTCTCAAACCTGTCTAAGATGTTTTTTAGATGGCATTTTGTGTCGACAAAGTTGACAAGGATGTTCAAAGATAAATCAGCTAAATGTTGGAAACGCCACTAGATAACTGGATCATATTATCATATGTGGTGAACATGTGTAGAAGCCAAAAAATATTGGACAAAAATACAGATGATACAACAGCACATTGATTTAAAACCTGAAATATTTTTCTTTTCTTTCTTGGGGATTTTACCTGAAATCTATAGTAGTGATTATTTATGTGTTAACTACAGCTAAAATTGTATTTGCACAAAAATGGAAAAGTGAAGAGATTCCTACTGATGAGAATGTGATCAGGAAAATTTTAGAATGTGCAGAAATGAATAGGTTAACACTCGCAAGTAAATGGAAGGAACAAACTGTCTATTACATGATATGAGAATTATTCTATCAATGGCTAGAGAATAAATATGAAAGTTAGAAACAAAAAAGATTAGTGAAAATATGTTAGAAAACATGTTAATAGAATTAAATAAGTTGAGGATTGTTATAATAATTAGATATATCATGTATATCAGTATTAAGAGTTGAAAATTAATATTAATGTAATGAATATGGCTGTAACTTTGTTATTGCACAAGATATTTGTACCCAGATGATACACTGTTTAATGGATGATGGATTGCTTCTATTAAAAATAATTTTTTATAGATATATATAAAAAGAATTCATACTCGTCTCGAAAGTCAATTTGGCCTAAGGACTGCAATCTTCCTTCTGCCAATGGCCATTAGACAACATGGGAATAAATATTCTTTTGAACTCAGCGGGGACAGAGAATTGGGTCTACAGACTCCAAGAAGTCCCAAGATTTAAATCTTTACTACAGGCAGTCCTTGATTTACAACAATTGAGACCCAAATTTCTATTGTTAAGCGAGAGAGTTACGTGCATTCTGCCCCACTGTAGGACCTTTCTTGCTACAGCTCTTATGTGAGTCACTGCAGTTGTTAAATTAGTAACACAGTTGTTAAGTGAATCTGGCTTTGCCATTGCTTGTCATGTGACAAGGGCATCATGTGGCTGCAAATGTCATAAGTATGAGCCAGTTGCCAAGCATCTGAATTTGGATGCCGTGACCATGGGGATGTTTGCAAATGGTTTCAAGTGTGAAAAAATGGCCATAAGACATGTTTTAATTATTTTATTTATTCAACATTTCAATATTTAATTTCCACTTTTTACAACGATTCTGTAACAGTGTTCACACTGGTTAATAAATTCCATATCTATATTAATTGTTTCTCCATTCTATTCACTTATACTCTTATTTCTTAATCTAACTTATAACACTATTAACATATATACATATACAACATTAATACTTTCTCATTTGAGCAAGCGGTCAATTGACGCCTTTGGGCATAAGACATGTTTTAAATACCATTATAACTTCAGTCATTAAATGAACTGATGTAATTTGAGGACTACCTGTTCATTTTGAGGTATTCATGTAATTTGAGGACTACCTGGGCATGGCTAGTCTAGTGAAGAGAAGGACCAAGGAAGACATGATAAGCAGTGTGCCAATATTTGAGGGGCTGCCACAGAGAGGAGGAAGGGGTCAACTATTTTCCAAGGCACCCAAAGGCCAGACAAGGAATAATGGATGGAAACTGAACAAGGGGAGATTCAACCTGGAAATAAGGAGAGATTTTCTGAGAGAACAATCAGCCTATGGAACAGAAGTTGCCTTCGGAAATTGTGGGAGCTTCATCACTGGAGGCTTTCAAGAAGAGACTGGACTCCCATCTGTCAGAAATGGTATAGGGCAGGGGTCCCCAACCACCGGTCCGCGGACCAATACTGGTCCGCGGAACAACTCCTACCGGTCCGCGGCTTGCTGGGCACCGCCATCTTTTTTTTCATGAAAAAGTGCTTCCGGTGAGCTTTTCCGGGTAGAAAGCTCACCGGAAGCACGTTTCATCAAAAAGATGGCGCCAGCGCTCGGTGAGCTTTTCCGGGTAAAGCTCACCGGAAGCACGTTTTCATCAAAAAGATGGCGGCGCCAGCGCTTCCGTGAGCTTTCGGGTAGAGTCACCGACCCTTTTCAAAAGATGCGGCGTAGCTTTCGGAAAGCCATTTCTGCCCGGAAAAGCTCACGAGCGCTGCGCCATCTTTTGATGAACGTGCTTCGTGAGTCACCAGAAGCACTTTTTCATCAAAAAAGATGGCGGCGCCCAGCTGATGCGGTACCGGGCCGCGGCGCCCAGCTGATGCCGGTACCAGGCCGCGGCGTCAAAAAGGTTGGGGATCACTGGTATAGGGTCTCCTGTTTGGGTGAGGGGTTGGACTAGATGACCTACAAGATCCCTTCCAACTCTATTAATCTAATCTAGTCTTCACATCCTTTGCAACATGAATTTCAGTGATACAATCTCCATCCAATGCATCTGGAAGTCAGGTGTGATAGAAAGTAATATATATATTTTTTTACTGCTAGCACCAAGATGATGGAACTGTCTCAATCTGGGGTTTTTCCAATTCTTCTTTTCAGAGAATTATTTCCCCTTGCAGCAAAAGCTTGGCCACCTTCCAAATGTTGTTGGAATCCACATGATTTCTGGATTTTCTGCCTAAAAAAAAAAAAAAGTGATTTATGGTCTTGATAATTAAATAGGATGATAGAAAGGAGAGCAACACAGGTGTGCCTCGAATTGCAACAGTTCATTTAGTGACCACTCAAAGTTACAATGGCACTAAAGTGACTTATGACCATTTTTCACAGTTACAACCTTTGTAGCATCCTCATAGTCAAGTGATCAAAATTTGGATGCTGGCAACTGGTTCATATTTATGACATTTGCAGTGATCTTATTTGTGAACATCTGACAAACATGGGAAAGCCAAGTTCACTTAACAATCGGATTACTAGCTTTAACAACTTCAGTGATTCACTTAGCAACTGTGACAAGAAACATTGCAAAATGGGGCAAAACTCACTGGACAAAATGCCTCATTTAACAACAGAAATTTTGGGCTCTGCTGTTGTCATAAGTTGAGGACTACCTGTATGATGTAACTTGAGAGAGGGAGGTTAAAATATATTTGAACTTATCACTGGAAGTGAACATTGGAAGTGACTTTCTTTATATTTTTTTCATTTTCAACTTTATTCTTGCTTTTTGTTTTTTGCTTTCCCTTTCTTTTCCCTACTTTTGCTTTTTTATCTTCTTATTTCAAAGTTTTAATAAAAATTATCTCTCTTTTATCTGCAGGTAGCTTGCAACCCATGACCACAATGGAGGCCAGGATTTCTGTTATTAAGCAAGGTGGTTGTTAAGTAAGTTGTGCCTGATATTATGACCTTTTTTTTGCCGTAGTGGTTAAGGAAATAGCTGCAGTTGTTAAATGAAGCATGCGGTCATTAAATGAACTGGCTACCTCCCCCCTCCATTGACTTGGCTTGCCAGAAGCTGGCTGGGAAGGTTACCAAGTGGCGATCCCATGACTCCAGGACTTTGCAGATGTTGTAAATACATATCGGTTGCCAAGCACCCGAATTCTGATCATATGAGGATGCTGTGTTAATTTTCAGTGCAAGGACCGGTTATCACTTTTTTCAGTTGCCATTGTAACTTAGAACGGTCATTAAATGAATAGTTGTTTCCCCCAACATACGACCTACTCCAAAAATAAGTCCTAGCTTGATTTATTACATGTACCCAATATAAGCCCTACCCCTCAAAATAAGCCCTAATTAAGATCCTGCCCTCTCCAGTAAAAATTAAACTAGGGTGGGGGTGGTAGAGCTGCCCTACTACTTATCTTCGAATAGTTGCAGACAGGCCTCGCACACCTCGGCCTGCTTCTTCTGCAGCCGGCAAGGCTTTTCTGAAGGCCTCTGTAGCCAGATCGATCCGGAGCTCCGTTATCGGCTACAGAGGCCTTCAGGAAAGCCTTGCTGGCTGCAGAAAGAAATCGGCCGAGGTATATGAGGCCTCACTGCAGCTATCCAAAGCCAAAGAAGTTCCTGAAGAGAAAAGGAGGCCGGGGGCAATGTGTGCAAATGAGGTTAGTCAGTGGATGACCCCACCCCCCACCCCGAAAATAAGACTTGGTGCCTTTTTTGGTGGCCAAAAATATAAGACAGGGTTTTATTTTCGGGGAAACACGGATAAATGGAGGACCATCTATATATAAAGTAAACATTTGGGAGGTTTACTGGTAGCCCACACATTTTAAAGCCGCCTTGTCAAGCAGCCACCATAAATATGCTGCCCTTTTAATTCCCATCACTTTGGCCTTGGAGGTTAAGTGATTAAACTGACTGGAAAACTTAAAAAGTGTTCCAAAATTGTTTTGCATACCACTACTAGCTTTTATTTAGAGTCACACATCACAAACCAGAGTTTGCTGAATGAACAAACTAACATGCAAAGAAAACACAAGGAACGACTTGAAGAACATCTTTGTTCCAAACCAAGCCAAGCTACAGGGTGATATGTAAAAAATAAATTTCTGTATTCCAAAATGCTTTGAGGGGAAAGAAGATAGGCCTGTTTTTGTTCATCTTTATTGTATCTACTATTGTGTTATTCTGTATGCTGCCTTAAGTGGTGAAAAATGAAAACAGTATAAATATGTTGCAATGAATGGTCAGATGATAAACAATCACGTCCGCTTCTGCGTCTTGCCAGCCATTGTTCCTGGTGCAAAAGCTAGCCAGTTGTGGTTTGTTCCAACAAACCAGGATCCCATTTCCTCCCCGCCTGCCTGCCTGCGGGCTCTTGTTGCAAATATTATTTGAACGCCTCCCAAATTCAATCTCAAATGCCTCTCTTATGAAAGCAAAGGCGCTTTGCCAAACCCACGGTGGCAAAAGCAGAATGGAGCCGAGTGGATCCCGGATCGGGTGGATCGGGAAAACCCAGGCCCTTGTCAATTCCCCCACTAGGCATTGCAGGCCGGCCAAGACTCAACGCATGCCTCAACTCATTCCTCCCCTCCGGCCCGACCCACATTTTTCCAACTCGTAAACTAACAACAACAACAACAAAACACACACAGCTCCTTTGCGCTTTTGACACCAAGCCCGATGCCATGGCGTCCCCGTCTCGCCCCCCTCCGCCTCCTTCGGCTGGCATTTGCGCCTCGCCGTCTTTGCCAAGGAAGGCAGGCAGGCAGGCGGGCAAGGAAAGCGCAGGCCTGGATCCCGCCTAGCGGGCGCAAAGCACGGCCCCCTTTGCCTTCCTGAGGATTTGCTGGCAGGACTGCAAGTCACCTCCAGCTCCCAGCCGGAGCGCCCCAGCGGCTGGCTGCCAGGAAGCCGCGACGCAGCGAGGAACCCAGCTTGTGCCAATGGCGCACCGGGCGCTGCGCTTTTACGCGCCGCTATTGGCCCGGCGGTTGGCGAGTCGGGAAGGGCGTGTCGGGGGCGGGGGGAGCGTTACTTTCCGAAGTGAACTTTCTCCCCCCGTCCTTCCCGCCCCGTCTCCTCCCTCCTGCCCTCCCTCCACGGTGTCTTCCCCTCCCGCAGCGGCCGCTTTGCCTTGTTTTGCGCGCGGATGGAAGTGAGCTGCAGCGTCGCGGGGAGGAACGACGGCGGCGGCGGCGGCTCCACCATCGGCGGCAATAGCAGCAGCGGCGGCGGCGGCGGCAGCGGCCAAACGACGGCCACGCCGGCCAGCCTCGCGTCCTCCTCTTCTTCCACCTCCTCCCCCGCCGCCTCCGCCACGGGGCTCCTGATGGACAGCGAGAGTCCCAGCGGGGAGGACTACGAGTGCCTGCCCACCAACGCCTCCCTCTACACGCACATGACGGCCGGGGCGGTGGCCGGCATCCTGGAGCACACGGTCATGTACCCCGTGGACTCCGTCAAGGTGGGTCGGGGGAACGAGCGGAGGTGGGGAGGAAATCGGACGCGTGGGCCAGAGCTGGAGAGAGCTTCTCCTTCCTCCAGGCTCCCTGCTTCGCTGATCTTGCCGGACTACAAAGCCCATCACTGCAGCCGGAGAAGGCGACCCTACACAGCGCATTTGGCTGGGGGAGAGGGGACCCGCTCCTGGGTAGTCTTCCCTGTCCCCCCCAACTCTTCTTGCACCTAATCTTGGGGTTCCCTTTTTTGGCATTCTTACCGGGTTGAAAAGAATTCATTTTAAGCGTCGGGGTTCCTGTAACATATAACTTTTTTAAATAAAAAAAACTGGCTCTTTGCAAGTCTACAAATCGCAGTTAGGGATTGCGAAATCACCCTGGCAGCTGGGTCTTTGGAACAACCTGACTTTGGATCAGGGCTGATCTGCTCCAAACTGTGTACACCCCCTCTCCCTTCTCCAAAGAGATCTGTTGGGCCGCTTTTGTGGCGTTGATCATTTGCCAGCCAATCTGTTTCTGCCTTGGGTGTCCTCTGCAGCTTCCTCTTGGAAAAGGTACACAAATATTGCCCCTGGGCCTTGGAATGGTATAATAATCACATGTATCGCTAATTATGGGATAGGAAGTTGCGGTGTTTCCAGATGTGGCAGGTACTCTGCAGCCCTTGGGTGGCTTCATCCATTGGACAGGTTTGGTGTGATGTGAAGCTGGCCTTTCTTGGCCAGAAGGCTGGTAATCCCAAAGAGCCCTTTATTTGGAAACTCACTTAAGAGATGCTGGCTGGTCGTACAGCTGATCTTTGACAAGCGTGTGGAGAAGAGCATCAGCTTCAGCCTCATTAATTGGGCATTGTTAATCCCTGGCATTAAGAATTAACCTCATTAGAAGGCCAGCAAAGACTCTGCTTTAATCTGCAAAATGTAGTAAATTTGTAAAGAGCTGGGGTAGTGCTGAGAAATACTTTGTGTAGATGTCCCTGAGTAGCATCTACGTGTTGAACTGGGCCCCAAATCTGGAATTACTGTGATCATTGATTCCTGACCATCTACCTTCTCTAGTTGGAAGTGATCTCTTTTCTGGTGGCACAGATTGCTTAATCATCTTTCCTACTTTTGTCATTTCCAATACTGCTGATCTCTCTCTCTCTCTCTCCCTCTCACACACACACACAGAGTATTTTTAAATTGACCATTCTACCCATCTGGCACCAACCCTTCCTTCAAAATATTACTGAAGGTTGTGTGTTAGCTGCCATATCCTATTTTTTGACCTGTACACTTATGTGTGTGTTTTAGGCCTTGTCAGCATAGTCTTGAGTAGGATGTTTGATCAGACCTTATTCCCAAGGAACCATTTATGGCTCTAAGCCCCATAAATGCGTTTTCTTTTGAATAAAACTTCACATTGGGATGTGGTGAATTCTGTAAACTCTTGTCCCAACCCATCCTGCCGGGCATTGAATATAGTTGTATAACTTTTAAGGGCTCACAGCTCAAATTACAGAAAAGACAAGCCATCAAGTAAATAACTTCACTGCTACTGTTTGCAACCTGGCAATTCCTGGTTGAGCAAAATTGGGGTAGTTTCTGAATTGCTTAACTTGGGCTGAGTTCCCTTAGCACCAAAGGAAAGGAAGCTTGTGTTTCTCTCGAAAAAGAAAAAGAAAAATCAATGCTTTCTTCACCTAGCTGAATTTTTGCAATAGTGGCAGTTAAGTGTTTACATGTCATAACTCCTCCAGCAAAATGTGGTTTGAGAAACAGCTTAGCTTCTACCATGGAATTGCCTTGTGTGGATGGGCAACAGCGTGGAGCTTGATAACACCATGGGCGTGGGGTGCGGTGCTACAACTTTCATTAAGAAAAACGTGGCAATGTGCTTCTCAGTTGCATCAGGAAAGGCCTTGAGGTTTGCAGGTGGATTTCACCTGTAGCTCAGGACAGGAATTGGAGCAGGAAATCATGTTGTTTTTCTTTTCTCCTGGCTCCACTGTGCCGTGTAGTGCGTGGTGAATCCAGCGGTGTGAATTTCAACGCTGGCTTCACAAATTCCTTCCACTGAATTCTGGAAGTAGCTGTTAGAGCAGGTCATTGCCCAGTTGAGTTCTCAGTAAGGGGAATTCGCTGCACATTAGCCACTGGGCCACAAGACATGGTGCCTGAAGCGCTTGCGTCTTTCATCTAAACAACAGGTTTAAACAACAGGCTTGGGTGGTTGAATACTGCATCCATAACTCTTTCATTGGACTCCTATCTGGATTATTCCCTGCTTTTGAGCCAAACTTGGCTCAGCTGCAAATATTGAGGACACTTTAAAAAGTATTTTGAATTTTGGGGTCCCCTTTTAATGACATGACACCAGGGAACTTAAGAGTTTGCTCCTAGTTAAGGAGGGTGTGTGTGTCTTCTTCCAATAATTCTGTGCTTTGCCTCCCTCCCCACTTTCTCAGTTAAGAAAAGCAGGTGGCATATATTGAACGTGCAATTTTGTTCCTGAGGTCAGAGTCTCTTTATATGCTTATGGCTGTGTCTCTTGTTAACAAGAACAGCCTGTTTCTCTCTTTCAAGTATCAAATTAATAGCAAAGCTTGTTCAGCTGGGTAGCCAACCTGCAGATTAAGCCGGTGAACACCTTTGCTGTGAGAGGGACATAATTGGCGGAACACCCTCCCTCCTCCACACACCAGGGCTCTGCTTTGCTGTTAAAATTGCTGACGCCATGTCAATCTTTTCAGGATGACCAATTGAACAGGAAGTGGGAGAGTGCTGGAATGCAACCATAAACTTGGGGGTGATGCTGTGGGTACAAAAGTGGCATTTGTGCATAAGCCTGGACTATATGTGTTGAGGACCTGTTTTTTTCTCGCCACTGAGAGTCTGAGGTCTCATTCCCCCAACGAGCTAAGTCAGAGGTCTCCAAACCTGGCAACTTTAAAACTTGTGGACTTTAACTCCCAGAATTCTCCAGCCAGAATTCTCCTTTAAGTTCACAAGTCTTAAAATTGCCGAGTTTGGAGACCTCTGAGCTACGTCATGCTTTGTTGGTTTGGGATCAGGTGTGTTGGGGCGAACTCAGCTAGTTATGGCTCATTGCAAGGTGTCCAGACACGAAGCACACCCAGAAATACTAGCCTTATAGTAAGGTTATCTTAACAGAATCTTGCAAGCTTCAAAAGCCCAGCTCAGTCCAAGAAACTACAGAGGGTCCGTTTTGAGATGTTTGCTCCATCCTCATTCCTTCTCTGGACTCGGCTACTTCTTATCTGGTTGTTGACTAGTCTGGGTCTCTTTTTGTCTCCCAAGGTCACATACCATCACATAAAGTATTCTGCAACAACCCGTGGCTTCCATTGTACAAAGCAGGTTGCTGTTTTAGGTAGAAGAATTTCATAATAGTTGTCTCAAGCTGGTCTGAATAGAAACTGAATGATGATAGTGCATGAGATTTGATGTTGGCATAACCGGGGAGTTAATTTAACTGACTTCCTGGCCCTTTGCTTAGGATTTTTAAATGTTATTTAAAATTTATTTACTTTTTATTATTTATTATTTATAATATATTAATTCCCTCCCAGGCTTGCTTAATTTTAATTATGACCGGTTTGAAATCAGCTAGCTGTAGATCAGAGGAGTCTAACCTGGGCAATTTTAAGACTTGTGGATTTCAATTCCCAGAGTTTTCCCAACTAGCCACGCTTGGAAGTTGGAAGTCCACAAATCTTAAAGCTGCAAAGGTTGGACACCCCGATCTAGATTATTGGTACAAGATAGACTTATTCTGCAGTAGGATTAGCCCCACCTTAGGGTCAGATGATATGGGTAAAGTAGTGGAGAATGAATGGAGAATGAAATTTTAATTTTTGTTCAAAATACTGTAAAATCCTGTAAAACAAAATACTGTACAAAATTGGACAATATCCAAATTCTGAAAGTACAGTATCCCCCCCAACTAGCAAATTTAAATGATTTTCTTGAAAATCCTTAAAGAAGTATTGCCAAGTGGGATCATGAAACAACATAAACCATTTTAAACCATACCCTTTAATTTTCCCAAAATGGTGATCCGGCAGGCTTAACAGATTAGAGATCTCTAAAACAGAAAAGCTACTTGAGGTTGGGGAAATTCTATCTGTACTTATTCATATTACAAATTCCAGCTGCATACTTACATAGGTATTTGCAAACATTTGAGGGTGGTTTGAGTGGAAGTTTGATAGGTAGGAGATTTGAGAGCAATAAAATTAAAACAAAACAACAGCACCCTCCCCCCTTTTAAAAAGGTAGCATGCCATTTTCATTTGATTCACCTTCCCACTGCAGTTGATGTACTTGGGTCTTCTTTACATTGCTGATTTATGTTTTTCTTCCTTTTGCTTCTTTGGACCACAGTTTCCTCCTTTGGATACCCCTTGTATTTATAAATATTAGTTATTTAATTTATATCACCGCCCATATCAACTAAATGACTATGGGGCGACTTACATAATTTAAACAACAACAATTAGAAATGAAAACAAAATAAAAGCTATTAAAGCAATAAAACTAACTTGCTGGAGATTTTCTTTGAAGACATTTTATTTCTCATCCAAGAAGCTTCTTTAGCTCTGTCCAAAGTGCATAGCTATGTGTCTATGCAGATCCTCAGTCATCCAGGTCATGGTTATCCCAAAAGTGCTTTTTCCAAGAGGCAGCTGGACTTTCTTGTTTTTCTTTGAAGACATTTCGCTTCTCATCCAAGAACCCTCTTCAGCTCTTCTTGGATGAGAAGCGAAACATCTTCAAAGAAAAACAGGAATGTCCACTTGCCTCTTGGAAAACCACCTTTGGGACTGTTGGTTGGTTGCATTCTTAGCAAGGTATTGTTCTCTCCAGCAAATTAGTTTTATTGTTTTAATAGCTTTTAATTTGTTTCATTTCTAATTGTTTTAATTATGTCACTTAGGTGAGATGGGCGGTAATATAAATTAAATAGCTAATATATAAATATTGCGCTGACAGCATCTTTGGGACAGCCATGATCTGTCCTGGATGACCGAGAATCTCCACAGACATTTAACCAATCGACAGGGTTGATTCCACCACTGGCTCCCAGAAACAATGACAAAAGTATATGAACATATGTATAGAGCTTGTTTGTGGTTGTGAGACTTGTATAGCATACGTGTGAAGGGTGCATCTGTGCCTGCCCTTATTGCTGTCTTATAGAATGGGAAAGTAACATGAAAGGTTGCAAAAATTCCAGGGAGATTAATTTACTAATCAACAAGCTCTCATTTGCCTATGGCCAAAGATGCTGAACGCCAAGGGCCTCCCTATTCATGAGGAGCAATGCACAGCCCATTGGAAGATTGAAATCCCATAGACCAGCTTGGAAAACAGCTATTCATGTAGCAACTACCTAGTTTAACCCTGAGAATGCCTGGAGAGAGGAATGGCCCACGGTACCTTCTGGTGGCCTGACTGTTAGTGATCCCTCTACCAAACCACCTAATTTTGACCGGCCTCCTTTGTCTGTCAAAATTGAACAGAATTAGGTGTGATACTGGAAGAAGTTCCTTTGCTCTGTATCCGTGGGGATGGAAAGATCCCCCTTGTTGCGATTGTGGTGCTGATATGCAAAGATTGCCCACAATGTGCGTTCTCTTGTCCCCTAGAAGATATGCATGAAGCAATCTCAGAGGCAATCAGCTGGATAGCTGAAATGGACATCCAATTATGAGGTGACTGCAATACTCCCATAGAAGTTTTATTTATAATTATGTGGACTGTGTATATATGTTGACTTCTGTCAGGGTCTCATCATACGCTAAATAAATAATAATTTACAAAGTGGGAAGAGGATAGGTTGGGATAGGAGTGTCAAACTCAAGGCTCGCGGGTCAGATCCAGAGACTGTCACAGCTGAAAACGGGGCCCGGTAGGGTTGCATGCAACGCCTCCCTGGGCTCCATTTTTGCTGGCAGAGGGCTAGCAAAACAAACTAAAAACAAAAGGAGAAATGTTTCCCCTTTTGCATTTGAGCATGCAAGAAGGTACAGGAAAAAGGAGAAAGGGAAAGAGGGAAGACAAAGAAAAAGATGGGAAGAGAGCAAGGAAGGAAAAGGAAGGAACGAGGGGAAGGAAGAAGAAAGGATGAAGAGAGAAAGAAGGAAGGCGATTGTAATGAGAGGGAGGAAGGATCTGAGGGGAAGTCTTGGCCACCACAGGTGCCCTCAACATGAGTGACGTCGAGCTGCTCACGCCCCCCTGTCCCCCTCTTCCCGAAGTCAAACAACCCTGATGTGGCCCTCAATGAAATCGAGTTTGATACCCCTGGGTTAGGATGATCAAAAGACTTATGACAGATGACAATGACAAGAAAATGTAGGAAGGCAGTAAAGTTCTGGTTTGATCACATGAAATGCCGCCTAATTTTTGCTCTTCAATAGGTCATTGAGAAAGGCATGAAAGTCAGATATGAAATAAGTATGTATGTATGTATGGTATTCAGCTTTGTTCGGGTATTTTCCCACGTCATTATAGTTGTGCTTTTAAAGTTGTTGCAACGTTTCGGCAGAATCTCATCTGCCATCATCAGGCTTGTGTATTGTGTTCATACATACCCGCGAAAACTTAAGAAAACACACACACACACACACACACACACACACACACTGTTCGTTGGTTTAGAAAAACCGTGTTGTAAATTGAATGGGTTTCTACAGTCTAAAATGTTTTTTCACATAAATGTGGAATCAAAGTTTGTTTGCTAAATGTGATAAGAATTGTATCTGATGAAGATAAACAAAGCGTGCATGAGACTGCTGTCAGTTGAATGAGTTCCTTTGAATAAGAAATAAGACCAGGTTGTGTGCTATGAATACACTGTAGTTTAAGTATTTTTGCATACATTTATGGGGATGTCTGTGGTGACATTAGAAATATGTTGATTTGGGGGGATAGGAATCTATGCGTATTTTGTATGCAAATAATTGAATGTTTTGGGGTGAATGTTAGTTGGGTGATATGATATGGTGAGGAGCATGGACTTGAAAATTATCCTACATTAACATGTCATGTGATCCAACTTTTATGACTTACTATTCTAAAACAAATGCCCGAAGCATGGATCCAGCCATAGGATCATACTGTGATCTTCAAGCCATTAACACCAGAGATTCTTGTGGCTGTCTATTTACTTGCTTTCATGTGTTCTTCATGTGATAGCTTTACAGAAGAACACATGAAAGCAAGCAAATAAGACAGCCACAAGAATGAGAAACTGCTGTTTATATTCATTTGATTTATTTTACATCTGCAGCTGTATAAGAAATGTCTATGGAGGCCAACTGTAAAATCATATAACAGACTGCAATGTTTTATAAAAACGATTGGCATTTCAGCCCGGTGTTTACATCTGAAGGAAGATGGCCAAGCACAAGGCTTACAGTTCAATGATTTTTACTGAAGCTCGCAATGCTTCTTATTCAAACTGAATACGGACTAATACTTTTAGAACAACGGATTGGAAGGTCCAGGTGTTTGTAAGAACTTGCTCAATACGTTTTTGTTTACAGAATTTGAAATGGCCATTCTTTCAAAAAAGAAACCACAGTTTTTTTCTTTATAAAAAAATCAAAACATGTCAACTATCTGACTTCGGGGACATTATTTTTAAGAACAACAAACAACCTTGTTTTCAGAATCCCATGGAATTAATTGTAAATCATCCCAAATAGACCAGTGTACCTGTCCATTGTAGCGACTCCTGGAAAGTAGAGTCAAACCTAGCCAGTACTGGGATAGGAAATACCAGAATTATGTCAATACTGAAAAACAGATTAGAAAGTTTTGGGATGAAAAAAGGCACAAGGAATTATAATCCACTTTTGTTTTATAACTCAAGTACCTGGATGAGAAGTTGAGTTTCACTCGGAGGTTTTACTATATTAAAATCCCTTGTGATTTATTGTATTCAACTCCAAGTAGATCAGGGATTCTTATAACAGGTAGTACAACCACAATTGAGCCCCAAATTTATAGTTGCTAAATGAGAAATTTGTTAAGTGAGTTTTGTCCCCCATTTTACGACTTTTCTTGCCACATTTGCTAAGTGAATCTATTTGTGTTGGCATCCTTCAGTCTCAAGAGACTGTGGTATCATGCTCTGAAAAGAGGCCCTAAAACAGCATCTAGTGTGGCTAAAAAGGCCAATTTAAGAGGGGCAATCCCTTCCACACTGAGGACAGATACAGTCTGTCTCCTGTCCAGCGCCCGGATTTCGCTGGTTCCGGGACTGACTCTTTGCCTCAGCTTGCTGAGCGAGGGTCTCTTCTTCGAATTGGAGAAGGGCATGCTGCTGTCAACTCATAAAACGTTTTGTATACACGTTTTATAGTTGTCAACGGAAAGAAAGGGGAGAGTTTCAAAGAGCAGGCGGCAGTGTGGAATCGAAAGTACATTCCATTCATATTTTCTTCAGAGACTGATTGGATGACCGAAGCTTCTGCCTTGAAAAAAAATCTAATTGGAGAGAGTGATTGATGACTCTTGAATATGGACATGTTTCGTTGGATGATACACCCAGAGGGGTGGAGGGGGGTGGAAGCAGGATCAAGGGTGACAGTGAATTACGTATCTCAGAGTCGGCTATGCCCAGGCTAATGCCGGCATGCTAACTTCTAATAAATCCTTTCCAGTTGTGGGAGCGTGGCTCGAGGCTCATGACTTAATTGGAGTAACTGCTGGAATCCTGACAGATAGCCGACTCTGAGAGCAGCCCAAAGTTGTCAGAGCGTAAGAAGGTTATTGGAGAGCATGATGGATGACTTTTGGAGATGGATGTGTCCCATTGGAGAAGTCACATCCAGGGGGTGGGAGGAAGACCAGGGTCAAGGGGGAAATGTATGATGTAATTTAGTATCGGCTGCACCCAGCTAAACGCCAACATGGCCACTTCTAATAAATCAATGTTCTTTTCTCTGAGATGCGGCTAGAGGCTTTTGGTTTGAATGGGGGCAGAGTTATTGGAGCCTCTAGCCTGGAATCCTGACAGCCTCCAACTGTCTTCAGCCTCCAACTGGACGATCAGAGGTGAAGGTTTCCCAGCTGTTGACGTCCATTCCCAAGGCCTTTAGATCCCTCTTGCAGAAGTCCTTATATCGCAGCTGTGGCCTCCCTCTCGGGCATTTTCCCTGCACTAATTCTCCATACAGGAGGTCTTTCGGAATCCGCCCATTGGCCATCCTCACGACATGCCCAAGCCAGCGTAGACGTGAATCACTTGCAGTTGTTAAGTTAGTGACATGGTTGTTAAGTGAATCTGGTTTCCCCATTGACTTTGCTTGTCAGAGGGTGGCAAAAGCATATCACATGACTCCCAAGACACTGCAACTGTCATAAGCGTGAGTCCATTATCAAGCATCTGAATGTAAATCATGTGACCATGGGAATGCCACGATGGTCATAAGTGGGAAAAGGTCACTTTTTCCATGGCCGTGGAAACTTCGAATGGTCACTGTTGGCGAACTGTTGTAAGTCGAGGACTACCTATAAATAATTAACTTATTTGGCATTGGAGATAGCCCAGATTGTCTGCACAAATACGGTGAGCATGCTAAGTACCTTTGACTTGTTTGACGTGCTAATCTTCTAAAGGTGATGCCTGAAGGCCTGGCTTTTAATGACACCCTGAATGCAACCTGGGTGGGTTTTGCATTGTTTTCTGGGCTACGTTTAACGCAGGGCTTAATGCATTTCCTGGTTATTTGATAGCGCTAATATGCACCCAGGGTGAAATTTACCAGTGCTGTCTCGGCTGCAGGAAGCACGTGGTTTTCTGTTATATCACATAAAGCAGAAAAGTGTTCTTCGGTTTCATGCCTTGCTTGTTTTTCCAGTAAAGTTTGCTTCATCGTGACTTGCTAAAAAGTCTGAATGCTTTGGTACAGCAGCGTGATTCAAAGGCCACTTAAAATGCTGTGATCCTCAATGAGCTTCTTGCAACTGACGTTTGACTAGCCTGTGTAATGCATTTAAAGTAAAGTTCCAGCTTAAAATGCTTTTTTTCCCCCCTCCAAAAGTAGACTGTTTCAAACTTTTACGCAGATTGGCTTTCTAGTGTTTGGAATCTCCTAGCGAAAGACGGTTGAGAAAGCTAAATCCTACATCATAAATGTTTTTAGGTATTTGCTAAGATTAAAGTAGTGATAGTCCATATTGTGAATCAGGAAATGCCTGCAGCCTATCTTTATTTTGCTGTAAACCTGTTAAGCCAGCTCTCCTTCTGCATTAAATTCTGTCGTATATTACACCACAGGAATATAATATGTGTCAGATACTATCAACCTTTAAAATTGATGGTTAGGTTTGGAGAACTTACTTATGATAATGATGGAACATTGTTTTGTTTTGCAGTATGCAAGTAGTCCTTGGCTTACAACCACATTCAAGCCCAAAATTTATATTGTTAAGTGAGTTTTGTCCCTTTTTACGACCTTTCTATTTTTTAAAAACTTAATATAGATAAAAAAAAGAGCAACATGTTCAAAATCCATATATATATATAGTGTGTGGCCTGGTTAAATTTATTTGGAATAATATTCATCATAAACATAATAATACTCTTCTCTAATGGTAATTTCATAACAACAGTGCTTTTCTCCCATAACATTAATACATATTAATCAGTAAAACTAATCAAAATTATTCACAATTAATAAGTTACAATAAACAACCCTGCTCATGGGATTAATCTTTCTCTTGTAATCTTCAAGTTTCTAACTCCCGTTTCTCTTATTTAACCAGATCCCATATTTCAAAATATTTTAGTTATTAACATTGCTTCCTACCTATTTCACCATAAGGTGACCCTGGGCAGTGTTAAAGTGTTAAAGACACATAGTATAAACAAAATAAAGCATTGTTATGATGGGAAAAATCTGATGGGACAGCATATCTGATAGGTCCCAGAGAAGTTCTGAACTGTGGTTTGGTACTTCTAGTAATGGAGTAGGTGACTCTTTGGTTTGTGGCCATTGAACACTTGGACATGCAATGTACATGCTTAGTGATGTATCCTGAACACAGACTGAGGCGTCTATTGAAATGTTGGTGTTTTGAAACTCTGTTCTAGTGATTGGAGTCAACGTTTTAGCTGAAATGAACTCCGAGTCAGTTTCCTCCCCAATATCGATGCATTGTTACCATTTCCCCGGGGCAGTGAAGAAGTATAGAGTCGTAGGAAGTGGTATATTCCTTCCAATTCTCATTTCCAAGCATGGATACTGCTCCATAGGCAGCCTGATCAATATCATCCATAGCTAAAGAAATATTAAAAGAGCCTCAGATTTTCTAAAACTCTCAAACTTGCAAATAGCCACGGCTATTAGACTTATATATCACTTCACAGTGCTTTTACAGCCCCCTCTAAGCAGTTTACAGAGTCAGCATATTGCCCCCAGCAGTCTGGGTCCTCATTTTAGGATGGAAGGCTGAATCAACCTTGAGCAGGTCAGGGTTGAACTGCTGGCAGTTGGCAGAATTAGCCTGCAATACTGCAGTCTAGCCACTGTGTCACCACAGGAAATGATATAGCGGGTTTTCAGCATTGGTTGACTTTGAACTTATAAGCCAATCAAGTTTGGTCTGGCTTAGTGGGATGGGAATTCAATAGTGAATTCCAGAACTATAAGCTAGATCAGGGGTGCCTAATTCTGCCTGGGGAGTTCTGGGAGTTGAAGTCCACAAGTCTTAAGGTAGCCAAAGTTCGACACTCTTGAGCTAGATAGATAATAATGTATTGGCAAAATATCTCTGTATTGTTGTTTAGACTTGACATGGGTGTATTCCAGAGGTGGGCTGCTGGGGGTTCGCAGGGGTTCAGGAGAGCCCGTTGCTAATATTCTATGCAGTTCAGAGAACCCCCAAATCCCACTCCTGGCTGGCCATGCCCGCCCTCCCCTCCCAGGAGTCCCCACATGGCCCATTTTGGATTCAGGTAAGCGCAGGGTGTGCGCGGAGGCTCAGGGAGGGTGAAAAATGGGCCTCCCAAAAATTCGGGCCCGTTTCTGGCTTCCAGAGAGCCTCCGGAGCCCAAGGAGGCTGTTTTCACCCTCTCGGAGGCTCAAGGAAAGCCTCCGGAGTCCGGGGAGGGCAAACACACACACACACACACACACACACACCGCTGCGGTGCAGGAGGCCAACTAGGCCATGGCCACGCCCACCCAGCAACCGGACAGAGAATCCTTTGCTAAAAATGTTTGAAGTCCACCCCTGGCATATTCATAGAGTTACCCTTCCGTTTGAAGGAGATTATTTAAGCCAAAGGAATAATTATTTAAGCCAAAGGAGCTGCTGATCCAGTTCTACAGAAGAATTATTGAGTCTGTCATCTTCACCTCTATAACTGTCTGGTTTGGTTCTGCAACCCAGCAGGACAGACACAGACTTCAGAGAGTAATTAGGACTGCAGAAAAAACAATTACTACCCACCTGCCTTCAATCGAGGACCTGTATACTGCACGAGTCAAAAAGAGGGCTGTGAAAATATCTACAGACCCCTCACATCCCGGACATAAACTGTTTCAACTCCTTCCCTCAAAACGACGCTATAGAGCCCTGCACACCAGAACAACTAGACACAAGGACAGTTTTTCCCTGAACGCCATCACTCTGCTAAACAACTAATTCCCTCAACACTGTCTAAGTCTTCACTACTATTACTATTAATCTTCTCATCTCTCCTTATCACCCATCCCCTCCCACTTGTGATTGTATGACTGTAACTTTGTCACTTGTATTCTTACAATTTATATTGACTGTTTCCTAGTATGATTTGATTGCCTGTTTGTACCCTATGACTATCAATAAGCGTTGTACCTTATGATTCTCGACTCTTGACTAATGTATCTTTTCTTTTATGTATTTGCACCAAGACAAATTCCTTGTGTGTCCAATCACACTTGGCCAATAAAGAGTTCTAATCTAATCCTAATCTAATTCATTGGTTGGCTTGACCGTGGCAACGTAACCCTGCCTTTTGACCTTTTGACCATCTTGGCTGGAAAATTCTGGGAGTTGAAGTCCACAAGTCTTAAAGTTGCCAAGTTTGGGGACCCCTGTTTTAAAGAAACGTATAGGCTTGGGGGAAAAAGGGAAGAAAAACAACAACACGGATATACTTTTATTGATTGCGATTCATTGGTAATACGCTGCAGACCATTGAATAACCTGATCCTTATTATGAAACACGTTTGAACTGCACAGCTTGGTTTGAAATTTCTCAAGGTTCTTGAAAGGTCCTCCCAGCATCCAGCATGAGCAATCCGAGTGGCCTCTTCTGCCTCGCCTCTCCATTGCCTTCCCTCCCCCTCCCCCCCCCCGCTGAAATTCAGTAAACTGTAAGAGGAAAAAATCCCAAGTTGCATCAGAAAACCTGCCTTGGCAGCCGCCTTCTTCTTCCCGATAAAAAGGCTTTCGAAGCACTCTAGCCAAGAAGAAGGTCATTCATTTGAGGCCGCAGCAGCTGTAACCAAGGGCGTGTTGTGTAACTGGAATATCTAAAGTGGATTTTAACTTCTAGTGCCTTTGTGTCTGTCTCTGTCATTTCACCACTACTGGAAATCACTTTCTGGGGGAAAATCCAACTTGGTTGCACTCTCAACAGAATAATAGAGTTGGGAGGGACCTTGGAGGTTTTCTGGTTCAGCTCCCTGCTCAAGCAAGAAACCCTAAGGGTCTTCAAACTTGGCAAGCTTGAAGACCCCTGCTCTATCTTATATGCAGCTCTATCATTCCCCTCTATTGTAGTGGTTTCCTGTATCACATTGCCCCTCCAGGTTTCATCTCTATTGTTCCTGTGGTGCATTTCCTGTTCTTGTATTACTCTAACACAAGGGTCTTCAAACTTGGCAAGTTTAAGACTGGTGGACTTCAACTCCCAGAATTCCTGAGCTAACATGACCGGAGGAGGAATTCTGGGAGTTGATATCCACAAGTCTTAAAGCTGTCAAGTTTGAAGACCCCTTGCCCTATACCATTTCAGGCAAATGGTTGTCCAATCTCTTCTTATAAACCTCCAGTGATGGAGCATTCACAATTTCTAGTAATTAATTGTTCTCACTATCAGGACATTTCTCCTTAGTTCTAGGTTGCTTCTCTCCTTGATTAGTTTTCATCCATTGCTTCTTGTCCTACCTTCAGGTGCTTTGGGGAACAGCTTGACTCCCTTTGTCACCTTTAGTCTTTTAGTCCTTCTTTTCAATAAACTAGACCTACCCAATTCCTGCAACTATTGTTCATATGTTTTAGCCCCCAGTCCCTTAACTATCTTCGTTGCTCTTTTCTGTACTTTTTCTAGAGCCGGGGTCTTCAAACTTGGCAAGTTGTAAGAGTTGTGGACTTCAACTCCCAGAATTCCAGAGACAACATGAGTGGAGGAGGAATTCTGGGAGTTGAAGTCCACACATCTTAAACTTGCCAAATTTGAAGACCTTTGTTCTAGAGTATTAACTAGAGGTGGTATTCAGCAGGTTCTGACCAGTTCTGGAGAACCAGTAATGGAAATTTTGAGTAGTTTGGCAAACCGGCAAATACCACCTCTAACGAAATTTTGCAGTATCCACGCCTAGCAAGTCACGCCCACAGAGGCGGTAGTAAAAATTTTTGAATCCCACCACTGATCTTAACATCTCAACCAGTGGTGGGATTCAAATTTTTTTTACTACTGGTTCTGTGGGCATGGCTTGGTGGGTGTGGTGTGGCTTGGTGGGTGTGGCTTGATGGCCGTGGCTTGATGGCTGTGGCAGGGGAAAGTTACTGCAAAACCCCCATTCCCTCCCCCCCCCCACTAACCTGCTTTCCAGCTCCGTTCTCCTGTGCAGGGCAACAAAAGAAGACCCAGCCGATCAGCTGGGACTCAATGGGAGGTAGAGAATAGAGGGGGGGGGGGGCAGGGCCAGTCAGTGGCGGTATTGGCCGGTTCTCCGAACTTCCACTACCGGTTCTCCAAAACTGGTCGGAACTTGCTGAATACCACCTCTGATCTCAACGTCTCAAACTGAATCTTTCCTTCATCCCTGTGATGATTATGCGTACCTGTTTCCACTCTCCCACGTTGTTAAGGTCTACAGATAAAGCCAGGAAAGAATGAAAAATACAAACCAAGGAGCCACAATATCTAGATGGTGCACCCATCCAAAAGCAAGCATCATTCAGCAGAAGGAAGCAGATTGGGTTAATTTTATTAAGAAAAACATTCCCTTTTTAATTGAATGATTTAGCAGCAGCTTGCACAATTTGTGGTGGGTGTATGCATGTATGCATGTGTATGTGTGCGAATGAGTGATCCAAGAAATTGCTGAGTATGTGCACTGACTAATGTTTTCTGGCAATCCTCTTAGGAATGATTATGGGCAATTCCCATGCCTGCTTGCCAGGAAAAAAATTGGGACTAGGTAGGAACTTAAAGGCGAATCCTTTGCCCAGTTATATGTTTACTTTGCATTCCTGGTCAGTTTTGCAGTTCTGCTTCTGATGGTTGTTATTGGACTTGGGGTTGTTGTGCTTCCCTGGTTAGATTTCCTATCACTGAGTACTTAATGAAATCTCTCTCTTTTGCATCTTTGGGAAACAGCAGTGAAGATAGGGACAGAATCTCAAGCCTTGGCTGTCAAGAGAAAAATGGCATGAGAAAAATGACAAAGCCTGTAAAAAAAAACAAAGCTGATTAAAATCCAGGCAAGGATGAAATCAGGTGGCATAAATGCTCCCAACTGGGTCCTAATGGCAGAAGAAATAGGGGATAAATAGACTTCGTTGCTTTGAATGTTGCAGCGAAGCCTCTTGAATTACACAATGCAGTGATGTCAGCAGAAGAGTTGTGTTTCCAATTTTTCCAAACTGGAGGTAAGAGACCTTTCGGAGGCAAGCTGCTTCCACTTCCACTGCACAATAAAACCGTTGCAAAATTGCACAATCAGAATGTAGCTAGCCTGCTAAAACCGTTGATTTATTTGTGTCCCGCCTTTATCATTTTTAAAAATAACTTAAGACGGCGAATGTGTCAACCCATCTCCCTCCTCCTATTTTCCCCCACAACAACTCGGGGAGGTGCGTATGGTTGAAAGAGAGTCACTGGCCCAAAGTCACCCAGCTGGCTTTCATGGTTCAGGTGGAACTAAAACTCACAGTCTCCCAGTTTGTAGAACTTATCCGCTAGACCAGGCATGTCAGGGATCCGGCCTGTGGGGTGCTTAGATCTGGCCCGCAGGGTCGCCCTGGAAACAGCGAAGGACCGGCCTGCGGTGCCACTACCAGTGAAAATGGAGCTTGGGAGGGCCACATGGGAGCTCCATTTACACTGGCAGAGTGCTCAGGGACCCCCAACACAAGGGATGTCGAGCTGGCCACACCCACCCCAGCCTCCGAGGTCAAACACAACCCTGATGTGGCCCTCAATGCAGTTGAGTTCGACACCCCTGCACTAGACTAAAGTGACACTCAACTAATTTCCTCTGACTTTTCATCAGCCACCAGAAGCAACTTAGCTATGGAATTCCAATCCCTGCCTGGTTCTCTGTTGACAGCCCAAAGGCCAGAAATGAAGCTGTGACATCTCGAATATCTCTGCTTTTTAAACTTACCACCTGAAGATGCCCCACATGATATTATACACACACACCTCAGATTTGATGGCTAGTTTGAACTATTGTGGGTGGGAACATGGCATAACTTTGTATATGTGATTTTCGCACCTAATGCCTCAGATCTCGAATTCTTTTGATGCTGCCACTTTGATTTCCAGTAAAAGTCCTTTTCTGTATAACAATGGAGTCTAAGGTTTTCTTTCTTGGGTTTTGAAAGGAGCCTCACTTGACACAAGCATTCTGTCAGAGAAAATGGGCTCCCGGGCTCCATTTTTGGCTGTGATGGCCTCCTGCAACCTATGCCGTCTGTGGCCTTTCTGAGCTCCATTTTTGCTGGCAGAGGCATGGCGGGCGGGTCCTTTGCTGTTTCCAGGGAAGTGTCAGGGGCCAGATTGAGGATCCGGCCCCCTGGCCTTCTGTTTGACACCCCTGCACTAGACCAATCTGGTTCTCATCTAAATTTAGTTACTGAGGGAACGACAAATGGTGCATCGTTCTTGTAATTGTTTGGTTTGGGCAGTGGAGAAGAAAATTCCCCTCCCGGTATGAAATACCCTATATCACCAAGCCATTCTATACTCTTAATTTAGGTGCTCCTGCCAATAAATGTGTGAGTGTGTTGTTGTCCTACTCAGTTGGTACCTAAACGGTTACATGTAAGCTTCATAGATGAAATGGAGAGGTTACCACTTTGCCCAGAACTGTGGATGGCAGCGATTTTCGATAGTTCTTCTTTGAAATAGCAATAGCATTTAGATTTATATACTGCTTTACAGCCCTCTCCAAGCGGTTTACAGAGTCAGCCTATTGCCCCCAACAGTCTGGGTCCTCATTTTACCCCCCTCAGAAGGATGGAAGGCCAAGTCAACCTTGAATCCGGTGAGATTCGAACTGCCAAATTGCAGGCAGCCAGCAGTCAGCGGAAGGAGCCTGCAGTACTTCACTCTAACCACTGCGCCACTGTGGCTCATGCTACCTATTTATCTACTCACGTTTGCATGCTTTTGAACTGCTAGGTAGCCAGGATGGTACTATTGCTCAGATAAAAATGGTAACAAAACAAATATAGGTGATAAAGTCATGAGAAAAGTGATATAAAGTAATTCAGTCCATGAGGGGAGGGGGAATCTAAGAAGTAGTACTGCTCTTTTGAATGCCTTCTAAATCAGGGGTCTCCAACCTTGGTCACTTTACGGCTTGTGGACTTCAACTCCCAGAATTCCTCAGGCAGCCATGCCAAGTGACCAAGATTGGAGACCCCTGTTCTAAATCATCGTGTGCCTTGTCAACTAGAAGATGTGTGAACTTCAACTCCCAGAATCTCCTAGCCAGCTGTCAGGGCGGATTCTGGGAGTTGAAGTCTACACATCTTAAAGTTTTCATGGTTGAGAAACAGCAGTGCAAGGGCCTCTGTGTCGCTTCAGTGGACACATTGACCATCTAGCTCTACTTCAAAATGCTGTACATCAGCAGTTCTTAGTTTTTCAATCCATAAATCCCAACCACCACTCTGGTCACCAACTGGAGTCCCTCTATGATGAAAATAAAATGATGAGTTTTTTTTTGAAGGAGGACATTTATAGGGGCATTTTCCCAGGAGCCTACAACATATTGCAATCAAATCAGAGCATTGACCTACCACTATGACACCATCATCTAAATGTTGCTAGTATGCATTTATATCCCCCAAATTGATGTAGATATTTAAGTGATGGCTTTGTGTGACCATGTCATGTATCTCTTGTGATCATCCCCAGCAATCTTGTTATATTTATCACTAGCTCAATACCCGTCTTTCGCTACAAAACTATGTGATCGGGCTTAGTTTTTTGGGAGGAAAATAAGGGGGGGAATTTTGCCTCTGCCTACCAGCATCCATCGGTATTCATCTGGCTAGCATCATGTCAGTGTGTGAGAGAGTTGAGGGCTGTTTGGAAACTGAAGCAGTATTTGCTGCGTGAGCAAGAAGGAGACAGCAAAGAGCCTGGGCGTGGCTTAACTCAATTGTTCTGTAGTAAAGCTGCTTGGTGCTGTGAAACTGAAACTCCTCTGCTTGTGTTTTGCATTTGGAACAGATTTCTTCTCAGGTGGGGAGGGGGAATAGAATTCCTTAGCATCAGAGCATGCTAATAATATAGGAAATACTAATGCTTTGATGGTCATTTTGAAAAATCCTTTCTTGGTGAGCACCTAGAAGCCAAGAGGAACATACGTGCCCAATTTCAAGTTTGTAGGCTTTACGGTTGTGGAGAGCTGCTGTTCTGAATCGAACGGCTATCACTTCAGATGTGCCCGTGAGTAGCTCCCTGAATAAAGAGCTTAGATAGCTCACGTGCTAGAACTTAGACCTGCGAGAGATTCATTGGCCCAAAAGAAGGGGATGGATGCTCAGATGATTTGCCTTTTCTTTTTTAGCCAAGGTGAACAAATCGATGGATTTCTAGATATTGCTAAACTACAGCTTTCAATAACTGGAGCCAGCTTGGTCAAGAGAGCCAATATGGTCTGCTGGTTAAGGTGTACCAGCCTAGAGACTAGCAGACTGTCTTGCCCAAGGGTGGAATTCAGCTGGTTTGGACCGGTTCGTGTGAACTGGTTGTTAAATCCACCTCCACCACCCTTCGGCTATCAAAGTGGATCCTGGGTGCTGCGCTGCGCTGCAATGGAGCGGCCAGCGCGAGGGAAGAAGGCCGCTTTTCCTCTTTCTTCTCCCTGCTCCTCCTCCTTCCCTCATGCCAGCTGCTCCATTGCCCATTTCTCCATTCCAGCGCAGCGCCCAGGATCATTTTGATAGCCGGGGGGTGGGGGGTGGGGGGATAATTTAACAACTGGTTTGCCTAGGGTCAGGTTGGGCCATGCCTCCCACGACAGCCAACCTGTCCCTGGGCACACCGGTTGTTAAATTATTTGAATCCCACCACTGGTTTTGCCTTAGGCATGAAAATCAGCTAGGTGACTTTGGGCCAATCACCAGGTGTCAGTGAATTCTAGCCCCACCTTAAGTGTGAAAACTGGCTGGGTTCTGTTCCTGCCTTGGGCATGAAAGTATCTGGGTAATTTTGGGCCAATCACCAGGTGTCAGTGAATTGTAGCCCCACCTTAGGTGTGAAAACTGGCTGGGTGACTTTGGGCCAATCACTAGGAGACCTTGAGTTCTGTTACTGCCTTGGGCATGAAAGCCAGCTGGGTAACTTTGGGCCAATCACCAGGTGTCAGTGAATTCTAGCCCTACGTTAGGTCTGAAAGCCGGCTGGGTGACTTTGTGCCAGTCATTCTTTCTCAGCCCAACTCACCTCACAGGGTTGTTGCTGTGGGAAAAATAGGAGGAGGAAGATGTGTGTTGCATATGTACACCGCCTTGAGTTACTTGTAAAAATAATAAAACAGAATACAAAACAAAGTGAGCAACGTGGCCACTGGGGTGTTTAGTTCAGCAATATCTGGAAGGTTGCAGGATTTTCACAGGAACGAAGAATTCTCGGTCTTCTTCTTCCAAACGAGACAAAATCATACCCTCTCAAAAAGACAGTGACTTCTTTTTTTTTTTTTGAAAATTTTATTTGGGTTTTCACAAAAAAAAAAACATAACACAATTAAAACATATTTTTTTGAAAATAGCATAGTCCTGGGTTATTACTTCTTCATACAGACACAAACTCAATTTCATGCTCATTTTTGTGTTCTATTCCATATCTTATTACTGTTTTACATTTTCTACATAGTTTTTCCCCTCTTTTAATTTTCTCAACTTTATTTTGATTATCTCATCTCAATTCAAATAATTATATTTATACTTTTGTCTGTCCTGTTTCAATTTCATATTATCTTTTCTCATTAAACAAATTTTCCCCTGTAGTTACTAATTGGAGTATGACACCTTTATATCTTTTAATTTTATCCATTCAACTCTTATTTAAGCTTCAATGTATACCTTTAAGATTATAACATTCAATATAATACATAACTTCCAATCAAATTCTGCTTGGTACATTCTTAAAATGCACACTATATTCTTAAAAAAAGATTATATTTTATATATATATATATATATATATATATATATATATATATATATATATATATATATATATATGTAAATAAAGCACTCATTCCATTCCAATTCAATTCTATCATTAATATTCATTAAAATCTTAACATCTTTAACATTTCTTTTCAATTAAATATCATACTTCCTTGGGAACACTTATAAACTTTCCATAATTAATTCTTTTCCCCCATATTTCTCTTCACTTATATTTTATAAATCAATAATAATAATTAAAATGTTCCCATCCTTTCCTAATTTAATTCTCTCATTCACTTTATTTCATTTATTTATTAACAAACATTCCACTACATTACGATAAATATTTTATCCATCATTTTAATCATATTTTCTAAAATTATTTCTATTTGTAATATAACAATACTATCTTATGTACCTTTGCAGAATCCCTTTTACAATTAAGTTTTTACCCATTATCTCTAAACAGGCTTATATTTTCAATTCTTATATCTTTTCTCTGTTTCTCTATATCTTGTTTCTGTCCTTTATAACTTCTTTTCCTTTCCTTCTTCTCCCTCTTCTTCTTCCTCCCCTTTTTACCCCCTTGTCTCTCTACTTCTAATTCTCTCTTCTGTAATCCCCTCTTCTGTTGCTTTCTAATATTATACTTATTTTTCAAACTATTCTTTTTTTTTTTTGGTTGTTTTTTCAAATCTTAAACTTTTCATTCTCTTTCCCCCCCTTTCCTTCCCCCCCCCGCCCACATAAAATTACTTGATCATTAAAGATGGCTTCTTCTTTGTCCCAATCTTCTTTTTCTGCAAGCGTTTCTTGTTGTTTCTCATAGTTCCAGATCTTCATTTCTAAGAATTGAAATATGAAGCCAAAAGAACTTCTCCCTTCTTGTGCATCTTCTTTCCATTTTTTAAGTTTCATTTTCAGTTCTTCTTAGAGTTATGCCATTTTAAACACTTTTAAAAAACCACCTGATTGATTTTAGTCATTTAAATGCAATAACCAAAAATTCAAAAATCACCAAGTAATCCAAATAATCCAAAGCTGTTTCTTCTTGCTTCTTTTTTCCACTTTCTCTTCCTGGGGTTCTATTATTTCATTGCCAAGTTTCAGTTAAAATGTATCTTTTAGGAATCTTGTTGAAGTTTCACTGTAAATTCCTTTTAGTTCCAGGCAGTCTCCTCCATTTTTCCAGATCCTGCCCTTTTAATCTTTTTCTCTCCTTTCCTGCTTTTAAAAGCTTTTAAGTATCCAGAAATCTTTATTATCCCTTTGACATTTTATTTTCAGCTTAAATGCCTATTGATGTCAAAGTGGATTTTTTTTTTTCAATTTCTTGCTTTAAGTCTCTTAGCTGTCAGTATAGGGAAGGGAAGAAAAAAAAACCAAATCCTTTCCCTTCCGTCTCTCCTTTGCTGCTTCAAAATCTTCTTTGGGAACAATGTTATTTTTTTATAGTTTAAATTCCAGGGTAACTTACGTTGTTGCTTTTGCAGTTTAACCCAGTCAACCAAACTTTCTCTTCTTATCTTCCTCCTGCACATTCTTTTCTGGTCGAGTTCTTCTTTGAGGTGGCCATTTCTGACCACTGCTGCAACCGCCTTCGGGAAAGGGAGTAATGGCTTGCTGAGAAGGAGAGATGCGGCTCTCCTCAACCCTGCTGGCAGTCTCCCCCCTCTTCACCACCTCTACGGGGTGGCTTAGCCCTGAAACCAGCCGGCTCGGGGCGGCAAGCACAGATTGAAACTGCGCACAATCGCGGTTTTAGTTTGTTGGAGAAGGAACTCAAACCGGAAGTCCAAAAAAGACAGTGACTTCTGACCAGCTTGTGCAGAGTGGAACAAACCCAACTCTAGATTTGTAAACAATGATAAACAAACCATGGTTCGGATGCAATTATTTGCTTTTGATTATATGTTCCTGCCCTGTACTATGGCAAATCACGCAGGCATGATCTAGTGAGATGATTTTTAACACTCAAATGGAACAATTCTTTTCCACTTTATTGTAGTTTCTTGAAAGTAACGCAACCTGAACACTTCCTACTCCTCAAATAGGTAAAAACATATTGTAAACACTCAAGAATTCTATGCAGCGTTGAAACTCCTACTTAGCATGATGACTCCCAACCGAAGCCAATCTTGGAGATTTCCCTTCTTACCCCAATTATGCAAGTGACATACTTGTTGATGTGTGTGTGTGTGTGTGTGTTTAAGCACACGCCTGTGCCTTCTGGACATCACACCCACCCCAAAATGGGCAGGACCCTGACAAACATTGTGCTCCAAACCACTAATTAAAACTTAATTGCCTGTGAGATAAATTGCCTGGTGTATAAAATGAATTGATCTCTCATCTGCATGTGTTAACTATTTTTTTGTTCTTGAGCAAACCATCTGCACATGTAGAATGACACTGCACTTGCACAAACACGCCCACACCCATTCTACTATCCTGCAAGGTTTACAGGGAAGGAGGGAAAAGGATAGAGTTGGTGGGAATTGAACAGGGGAGGGAAGAAAAGGGACAAGTAACCTATTTACAGAAACAGATTACAAACATATTAACAGAGTGGGAAGGGACCTTGTAGGTCATCTAGTCTTCAAACTTGGCAAGTTTGAAGACTTCAAACAGGGCCTTCAAACTTGGCAAGTTTAACACTTGTGGACTTCAGTTCCCAGAATTCCTGAGCTAATATGACTGGAGGAGGAATTCTGGGAGTTGAACTCCACAAGTCTTAAAGCTGCCAAGTTTGAAGATCCCTGATCAAATCCAACCCCTCACCCAAGCAGACCCTACACCATTTCTGACAGATGGGAGTCCAATCTCTTCTTGAAAGCCTCCAGTGGTGACATTCCCACAACTTTGGAGGGCAACTTCTGTTCCATGGGTTGGTTGTTCTCATTGTCAGAAAAGTTCTCCTTATTTCTAGGTTAAATCTCTCCTTGTTCAGTTTCCATCCATTATTCCTTGTTTGGCCTTCGGGTGCTTTAGAAAATAGCTTGACCCCTTCCTCCTCTCTGTGGCAGCCCCTCAAATATTGGAAGATGCTCTCCTGTCTCCCCTGGTCCTTCTCTTCCCTAGACCAGCCATGCTCAGTTCCTGCGTTCATTGTATGTTTTAGCCTCCAGTCTCCTAATCATCCTGGTGTGTGTGTGTGAGAGAGAGAGAGGTACTGTGCACAAAAGGTTATCTTCAAGGGCTTTAAAACAGACAGACACACAGACACAGATGCCATTTTTCAAGAGGGTCAGATACTAACTATACCTAATATGCGCAGAGTTTTAAAAAGTTGGTGTAGGGTTGCAGATAACTTTTTAAGCTTGGCTGTGGAACTTATCATCGCTGGACAGATGCAAGACAGGCAACCACCACCACAACAACCCAGGGTGTTTTGTGAGATGATTGGGTTTTCCTGTCCCACCCTTGATTTTGAGCAGCGGATTACTGGGGCTTAAGGCCGACATTCTTTCTTCTCCTTGCTGTTTCCTCCAAGCCGATTCATTACTTAACACTGCCACACAAAGGCAGCTTCAATTCCAGGGGCGGCTATCGTGGCAGGGATGAAAAGGAAAAGAAGATGGATGTGGGGCATTTTTGAAAATATCTGAGCACCACACCCCGTTTCGTCACAAGGAGCTTTACATGGAATAAGCTCTTCGGTTTGTTTACACTGTTAGGGAAAATTACTGTGTCTGAAGAGAAATGTAAAGTTCAACTAAGATCAAGAACTCATAACATCCTTCCTTCCTTCCTTCCTTCCTTCCTTCCTTCCTTCCTTCCTTCCTTCCTTCCTTCCTTCCTTCCCTCCCTCCTTCCCTCCCTCCCTCCCTCCCTCCCTCCCTTTCTTCCTTTTCTCCTTCCCTCTCATCCTTTCTTCCTTCCTTTTCTCCCTCCCTCCCTCCCTCCCTCCCTCCCTCCCATTCTTTCTTCCTTCCTTTTCTCCCTCCCTTCCTCCTTCCTTCCCTCCCTCTTCTCTCCTTCCCTCCATTCCTTTTCTTCCTCCCTCTTCTCTCCCACCCTCCCTTTCCTCCCTTCTCCCTCCTTCCTATCCTTCCTTCTTTCCTTGCCTCTTCTCCCTCCCTCCCTTCCTCCTTCCTGTAGCGGACCTATCTATGCACACACAATACCAATATGAAGACTATGCTTCTCCAGCATTTTCTTTTCCTTTATTGCAAGGCATATATTTCAATCTGGAACAAAGTTATTCATAAGAGGACGAGAAGGGAGATTTAAAAGAAATAGAGCAAAGAACAGCAGACTGGCTGTTTGTTAAAAAGAGGGCGGGTGACTCATATCCTGACATCTCCCAATCCGTTTGGATGCCATAATTTTCAGCATGGCTTAACGCCACGCTTGCTTGGAATTTTGAGAGTAAGTAAAAAAAAAACCACATCGAGTGAGGTTTAGGTGGCAACTAATTACAAGGTTGACCTTTCTATAATGCAATATCCTTTTCTCTCCCCTCCCCTGGATCATACCTTTAAAAGTTGACCCAGTTAGCATGTAGAAGTTAAAGGGAGATAGATAATATTAGTTGGATCTTGAAAGTCACTGTTTGGAAATTCTTGGGTTGAGATTCTAGCTCAGACATGACTTTGATCAGTTGGGACAATTGGTTAGACCAGAGGTCTCCAACCTGGGCAACTTTAAGACTTGTGGACTTCAACTCCCAGAATTCTCCAGCCAGCAGAGCTGGCTGGAGAATTCTGGGAGTTGAAGTCCACAAGTCTTAAAGTTGCCCAGGTTGGAGACCTCTGGGTTAGACTGTATAAGGAGAATAGAAGGCATACTTGGATTATATATGAGGTGTTGCATTAATGACACACTTCTGTAGTTTGAACAGCAAACAACTCCAATTCCATCTTTAGTTTAATTATCCCATCTCTGTCATCTAGTACTACCAAGTCAGGATCTTCATAGGATTAGAAAGTCAGGCTGGGCATGTATGTATATTTCAGCTTGTTCTCAAATCATAAGGACTAGAAATGAAGGAAGTAAGGTGTTTTTTTTAAACTACATCTATTGAGATATTTACAGCATTGCTCATCTTTCATTAAAGTAAATTGTATAGACAATGTATAAAAACCAGACTCTATGCCGCCCTTGACACAATTCTTTAATTTGCTTTACACTAATGATTTGAAACTTAAATTATCTTTCATTCAATTGTAGGTGTGTAGGTCTGTGTCTACACAAGCACAATCTATTTTTAATGGGATTTGCCAAAGCCAAGAAATTTGGCAGCTGGCAAATATGTATTTATTTGCTATAATTCCTCTACTGTATTTTCTGAGGATTTAGAATTGACAAAATGATGTTTGGGATGAGGTTTGCATGTTGTTTAAGGCTTTTCAAATAGATGGTTACATTGAAGTGGGATTTGCTAGACTTGGGTAAGTAAGAAGCCTGGGATTTAGGCCTTGCTGTTTCTCTCAGCAAAGTATTATGAGATAAGAGGAATAATTTTTCTCTCTTGAGAAGAACCTGAAATTTCCAAATGAGGATGTGTGCATGAACTGGCAACCACTTTATCCACAGAGAAGCTGAAGAATTCCACCAGACTGACTAGACTTGATGAACTTCTCTCGAATTTTACAAGTTCAGCAGTCCAAGCCTGCCAGGTAGCTAAATAACTAACTTGATTATTAAACAACCATCCAGGAAAGGGTAAAGATTAGAAACCAGAAATTTGCAACTAGTTAAGAAACTATGTCTTTCTCCCAAAGGTGCTTTTTCAAAAAGTAACTGGACTTTCTTGGGTTTTTTCCTTGAAACTGTGTGATGACCCAGGGTGGGATACAAAACAAACACAGTCACAGAAAACAGGTGAAGCCCCTTTTATTCCTTCACTTTGCTTCCAAGCTCCAAATATTCTTGACGGAAGACAAAACACTCCCACACAAATAGTTACAAGAAGAAGGTAAAAAACAACACAAACCAGGCAAAATAAGGGCTTGAAGACGTCCACAGATATCAGAACACACACTGGGAAGGACGCCAAACTCAGAGAGGAACCATAAACTAGAGATATTTCCATGCTTTGTTTCCAGCGTTCACCAGTACGCAAGTCCATACTCTTATTCAGTTGTCACAGCTGCAGCCCATGAAGAGGATCAAGGCCCTCTCCTCTGGAGTAGACCACGTTTCTCCCTTATCCTCTCCTCCCTGTGTGCCCTAGGATGGAGGGGATGGGCCTGGGTACTCCACTGACTGCCCATCCGGCCTCTGTCCTTCCCCAGCTTCCTCCACAACCTCCGGAGCCACACTTCCATTCCCTGTCGGCTGTTCCTCCTCTCCCTCAGAGTCAGTCTCTACCAGGGGCATGACAAAATGTTTGGTTCTCATTCAGCTAAAGCTTCTTGGATGAGAAGTGAAACGTTTTCAAGGAAAAAAAAACAAGAAAATCCAGTTGTCTTTTGAAAAAACACCTTTGGGGCCACCACGACCTGGGTGATTAAGAATCTCCATAGACATCTATTTTTTCCTTATATTGTTACCTAAGAACTGTGATACCCAGGAAAATGGGTTAATGTCTTGGCTATAGCATATGGCCCAAGAATTAGGATGGATCTTCTACTAATGCATGCAGAGTGGAAAATGTTCAGAGCTGTACATTTTCAGACATGTGTAACAAGCATAGAAGCAGTGTTTTTTTAAAAAACAGAATTACAGTCATCCTGCATTAGTCAGGTTGATATTAGGCTGTTGGGACATGTCCAGTCAGACATCTGGAGTTTTGCAGGCAATCAGCTTGGATTTAAATCATGCCAGTCATTAGTCCTCTGTTATCCTGATATTTTTGAATCAACAAGAGGTGGAGAAAGGACTGCCTTAAATCTGGTAGACCAGTCGCTACTTGATGCAGGAAGCATAGGGCACAGCATCTGTCGTGGATGATGGGTCTGACTCTGCTTGGAAAAAAAATAGTGTAGTCATTGTGTATTATTAAAACTACTTGTAGACTTTCTCCTGACATCCAGCTGAAATCTGTACCTTATGACTTTTAGGATGCATCTTGCACTTGGTGGCAGCAGAAGACGCATCTTGGTTGTATTGTAAAGCAGCAGTTTCACAATTGTCATGCCCCTGTCAGAGCCTGAATCCAAGGAGGAAGTTGAACAGCTGACAGGGAGTGGGAGTGTAGCTCCGTTGGATGTGGAGGAAACTGGGGAAGTCCATCTGGGCAGAGCAGGGAAGGGTAGAACAAGGGAGAGGGAGTTCAGAGGAAGACCCAGGCCCACCCCCTCTTTATCCTAGGGAGGGGAGGAATGGAGAAGAGAGCAATGTGGATTGTGTGGCTTACAGGGGAGAAAAGGGCCCTGATTCCCTTCATTAGCCACACCTGGGAAGAGAGTTTAAAAGAGATGCAAGCTGAGTGTGGCAGCTGCTGGGAGCAAATGTGAACTTATCTTGTGTTGACTTTGGTTATCTGTGTTCCTGGCATCTTCCCAACTGTTCCTTCTCCTACCCTGCCAGACTAATTACCTCATTTTGCCTTGATTGGACTTATAGTTACAGTTTTTGTTGACCACGTTTTGGACTTGATTCTCTGCCCCCAAAGACTGTTCCTGGGAGAGTTTTTCTCCAGACAGAAGGGAACAAAGTTGAAGCTAATAAAGGGGCTCCTACTGATTATCTGATTGTGTTGCCTTTGTGCCACGCCCCTTTGGGTCATCACACCAACATTTTTAGCATCAAGGACCGATTTCATGGAAAACAATTTTCCCACACCCTGGGGAATGGTGAGGATGGTTTTGGTTTCGCTTCACTCGCTCGTCACTCACCTGCAAGTGTGCGGTCTGGATCCTACCAGGCCACAGACTGGTTCCTGGCCTGGGGGTTGAGGGCCCCTGTTATAAAGGATAACACTTGTCTTAGTCCACAGCCCCATTCTTATTCCCTGCAATAAATCACTCCAGTTCCACCAAGTCCTTGAAACACCCTTTCCTATACTTTGCACTCTTTGTCAGTACCTTCTCCATTTGTTCTGCAACAGTGAGGACAATTTACCAGTGGAACAGCTTGGAGGTTACCAAGAAGTGACTGGGTAGTCCTTCGTCCGGAATGATATAGGATGTCCTGCTTGGACTAGAAGACTTCTAAGGGTCCCTTCCAACCTTATTATTCTATGTTCTAAATAATTACTGCTAACTATTAGTAACCAGTGGCTATCTAACAGAGCTTCTCGTGTTAGAGGTTTGCATTAGAGGTATTATCACTTCTGGCCACTATATATTGGCTTAAGATGGGTATCCGTTGCAGAGATCTATGTCCAAAGCATGTATTGTACCTTCTCTGTAGCCGCATATTGGCTAAAAAAGGGCCTTGCAGCCACTTTGCTGGAGATGGCACTGCCATGCTGGGCAAGCTTGTAGCACCCCCTCCTGGCATGTTCCAAAAGCATGTTCTTACATGCGTGGCTTTCTAGAGGCATTTCCCCCCATTGCATTGTAGGAAATAATCACATTCCCTATTGTGCTGTCCAGACAGTGCATGAGAATTGGATAGTTAGGTGGCAATTGTGAACTGTCCCCCTTAAGGGAATGCATCATGGTAAATGTAGTTAAGGTACCCTGGGAAATGTAGTCCATATCACGTGACCACATCTGTAATCCTGATTGGTCACTAAATTGACCCTTGATGGGTAGGAGGAGTTTTCCTCACTCTTGGCTGAACTCACGGACTCGTCGTAACTGTTCCACTTCTATCACCACGAGATGAGAGAAAAAGGATAGAAGATAATCATCTTTTTACCTACAAGACAGCTATACAAAGGATTGATCATTAAAGAAGAACTTTGTCACAAATGTGAGTTATGAGGATACCTGATGAACCAATAAATGTACTTTGTTATGGACGTCTTGTTGAGTTTAGCTATCTGCATCTGCACAACTTACAAATCCACCACTGTACAGAATACAGAACAGTAAAAAGATGATTATCTTCTATCCTTTTTCTCTCATCTCGTGGCGATAGAAGTGGAACAGTTACGACGAGTCCGTGAGTTCAGCCAAGAGTGAGGAAAACTCCTCCTACCCATCGAGGGTCAGTTTAGTGACCAATCAAGATTACAGATGTGGTCACGTGATATGGACTACATTTCCCAGGATACCTTAACTACATTTACCATGATGCATTCCCTTAAGGGGACAGCTCACAATTGCTACCTAACTATCCAATTCCCATACACTGTCTGGACAGCACACCTACATTTAATTCATGATTATTATAACTTCAAATTTGGTCAGGTAACATTTTGTTCTGTCTGGACTCTATCCACATTTTTCCTTTGCCCTGTCTACTTTTCCTATGCCAGTACAAGTAATCCTTGACTTATGACCACAACTGAGCCCCAAAGTTTCTGCTGCTGAGCGAGATGTTTGTTAAGTGTGTTTTTCTCCAAGTTACGATTTTTAATGCCACCGTTTTTAAGTGAATCATTGCAGGTGTTAAGTTGGGGACACAGTTGTTAAGTGAATCTGGCTCCCCCATGAACTTTGCTAGTTAGAAGGTCGCAAAAGGGGATCATGTAAGCTTGGGGCACTGCAACCGTCATAAATTTGAGTCCGTTGCCAACCGGGTGAGTTTTGATCACATGACAATGGAATTTCTGCAATGGTCATAAGTGTTCAAAATGGTCATTAGTCACTTCTTTCAGTGCCGTTGAACTTCGAAAAATCAGTAAATAAACAGTAATAGATTTGAACATTAGTAGCTTGGGTTGGTGGCTCAGTGGCTAAGATGCTGAGCTTGTCAACAGAAAGGTCAGCAGTTCGGCGGTTCGAATCCCTAGCGCCGCGTAACAGAGTGAGCTCCCGTTCCTTGTCCCAGCTTCTGCCAACCTAGCAGTTCGAAATCATGTAAAAAATGCAAGTAGAAAAATAGGGACCACTTTGCACCTTCAGCATTTAGTCCTGCTAGCCACAGGACCACGGAGATGTCTTCGGACAGTGCTGGCTCTTTGGCTTTATAACGGAGATGAGCACCACTCCCTAGAGCCGGAAATGACTAGCACGAATGTGCGAGGGGAATCTTTACCTTTAGCTCGGGTTGGTAGTTGGGCTATTGGTTTGAGCTCCAACCTTGGCAATTTGGTTGTAAGTCAAGGACTACCTATAAATTACCAATGATGCAGGTTAGCAACCAGCTACTTCTGGGCTAATTCTGTTATTTTGGAGAATATTGCTTGTTCTCTGTTAACACTCCTTAGTCAAGGAAGAAGCCAAACAGAAGGTAGAAAACGTGCCCTTCCTCCCTTAGATTTGATTATTTCCCAGTTATTTTAGAAGTCTGTGGAGACATCTTGAACTTGTGGTTATCCTAACTGGGCCTTCATCAAATCCAAAAAAAGGAGCCAGCAAGAACTCCTCCATTACAGACAAAGAAGAGAACAACAAATGTTAGCAACATCGACTTTCCATACGTTGTAGGATTATCTGAAACGCTCAGGATGATTTTCAACCAACACAACATACACGTACACTTTAAACCAGGGGTCTCTGACCTTGGCAACTTTAAACCTGGAAGACTTCAACTTTTAGAATTCCCACTTTGCTGCCTGGGGTATTCTGGAAGTTGAAGTCTGCCAAGCTTAAAGTTGCCAAGGTTGGAGACCCCTGGTTTAAAGCACAGTGGTGGGGTTCAATTTTTTTTTACTACTGGTTGTGTGGGTGTGGCTTGGTGGGCGTGGCAGGGGAAGGATACTGCAAAATCCCATTCCCTCCCCACCCCTCTAACCTGCTTTCCATCTCCATTCTCCTGTGCAGGGGAACAAAAGAAGACCCAGCCAATCAGCTGGGACTCGGGAGGCAGAGAATAGAGGGGGTTGGTAGGATCAGTCAGAGGTGGTATTGGACAGTTCTCCGAACTACTCAAAATTTCCGCTAACAGTTCTCCAGAACTGGTCAGAACCTGCTGAATACCACCTCTGGTTTAAACCCAAGAATACACCAAGGCAGATACTTGCACAAACTGGGTGTCATGTCTAGGTCATTAAATAAATCGTTATAAGTCAAGAACTACCTGAAGACTAGTTCCAAGACTAGGTATGTCTCCTCCCCAAAGTTGTGTCTTGAAGCCTAGAGCCTCTCTCTTCTCCTGTACATCATCTTCTCTTTTTTTTTTTCCTTCTTGTAGACTCGGATGCAGAGTTTGCAACCTGACCCCAAAGCTCAGTACCGGAGCGTCTTTGAGGCCTTGAGGAAGATCATCCGCACGGAAGGCCTCTGGAGGCCGCTGCGTGGAATTAACGTCACCGTCCTTGGTGCCGGCCCAGCCCACGCCTTGTATTTTGCCTGCTATGAAAAAATGAAACGCACTTTAAGTGACATTATTCAACCTGGAGGCAACAGCCACCTGGCCAACGGTATATTGACATAACCCCATGGGTGCCATCTTGGTGCTTTGACTCAACTTGCGTACTTTTTCATGTGGTCTGACATCTTCAGCATGCAATTTCTGCTTCTGGAGAGACAAAAACAAGACGCTTGGAAAGACTCCGTCTTTGGCAACCTAGGCGTTCTTGCTACCTTCAACCTCTTGTCTATTTCCTACAGGCACCTGCTCAGTTTTAGAGGCACACATGTATGAAGAATACCGAAGATACGTAGTGCTCCAGTTCCTCTAAAAGTTAGATGTTCAAGTGTTTTGATCATAAATACCTCTGATTGGGCTCTGGGAAGGAGTTGTCTGAAACAGATTGTTGGTCTAACGTGGGCAGCTTTCTAGGAAAATTTGGTTCTTAGATTTTTGGGTTTTGCTTCTCTCCAGAAATCTGTTTTTAAATCTTGTCAAATTTGGCCGTTTGCAAAGAATGTAAAATTACAAGCTGGCTAGATCACTCCAATCTCCACCTCTACTCCGACATTTTTACTTCCCATAATAATCAGCCAGCTGTTTTTAAAAATTTACCAGTCTTTCTCTTCAGCATATGTCACTCAGAGGCATACTGGTTCTTTAATTGGAATTCCTGCTTTTAGGATGCTTATTATGTGCTTCATGGCAAACTATGTGTTAGAATAAATTCTGTCGTCTTTTAATCAGCAGTTCACAAATTTGCATCTAATTGCATTTCCATTATCCTCCAATTAACACAAATAGCTTTTCACTGATTTTTGTTTGTTTTATTTAGATCTTCTTGGCACTGAATCAGTAGGATTCAGAAGGATTCTTTCAGTAGAAAGAATCAGTAGGTTGCTAATATTTAAATGTATGCCTCAAAATTCCTGTTTGGCTAAAAGACAGATACATACTTGCTTGAGATAAACACATTATTTTCCATTAATTAAGATGATGTTAGCATTTGTTAATTATTTCTCAGTACATTAATCCACAGCAGAGATGTCCAATCTTGGTAACTTTAACCAAGTTAAACTTGGTTACTTGTAGACTTCAACGCCCAGATTTTCCCAGCCAGAATGAGAGTTGAAGTCCTCAAGTCCTATAGATGCTGAAATTGAAAATGGTGCACTTGTCTTAGTATATAAGAGATGCATATTTTTAATCTCCTTAAATATGCAATTAAAGAGATAATTGAGCCATGGCAGCACAGTGGTTACAATGCAGTAGTATAGGCTAACTCTGCCCACAGCCAGGAATTCGATTTTGACAAGCTCACGGTTGACTCAGCCTTCCATCCTTCCAAGGTTGGTAAAATGAGGACCCAGATTTTGGGTGGCAATATGCCAATCTTATTTCTGCTACCATGTTGGATGCCTTACTTCTTGTTCCCACTAGATGCACCTCCTTAGGAAAGGTGACCTGCAGCATTACTTGCCTCCTTGCTCTGGTAGGATGTTAGGACGTAAAGTTTGAATTACATGTCTGGAACAGGTAATTATGTGATGCTTAAGCATATTAAAAAGGTGGAGTGTGATCAAAGCACCATCTTCATTTTGAGGGAATCACTCCCATGTTTTTTGAAGGTGTTCTTACTGGGGCTAGGGTGTTGTTGTGCTCTTCACAATAGTTGCCTCATTGGAAGAGGTCCTTGGAGGTCAACCTAGATTAGTGATTTTTTTCTGGAGATTATTTCCGGCTGAGATGGTAATAAGCAAGGCATCACGAAAACACTCCTTGCTTCACACCAAAGTGTTCTTCAGTGTTACTTGGGATTATAATTTTGGTATTTAAACTTGCATAGTCTAAGAAGTTGTTTATAACTTTCTTAGCATCCACCAATATTAATAATAAGTATTTTTCAAGATGATGCCTGTTTCTCTTTATTTGAGAACAATGAATGCCACGCAATAATGTGATATTCCCGAAGCTTTCATTGTATAATGATTTACCTTAAAAATTCTCTAGATGGCAAGTTGTCTGAATGTATCTTTTGCAGTGTTGATGTGTAGGTAAGAGAGAAAACATTCTAGCTGATCAGAATAGAATTTCAGATTAATTTTTTTTTATTTTGCCCTCCAAGCAGTAGATCAAGGTGAGATAATTAGTGGGTCATCCTCCATGGCTTAACTTTGGAATTTTGGAAAGAGACAATGGTTTTATTCCCAAGAGGAATAATTTCAAGTAAAGTTTTTTTTTTTTCTGGCTGAGATAAAACATTTTTTAGATGTGGCCTTCCTACATAATGCAGAATTTGGGGTTATGCAAGATTAATAATTTGAAGTTCAATATAATTTTAATGAAGGGTGCTGAGTGCTATTCTCATGCTTAGTTTCATTTGAAGATGCAAGTGGCATTATGTATTTTACATGGATAGTTTACATTTTATTTCAATAATCACTAAGTTTTTTCCATATAGAGAGTGTTCATTAGATTGAGGGGAAAAGGGATATAGATATCACTTTCCTGACCTTAAGAGGAAACTGTCAATTGCCCCATGAATCCTTGAGATACACACTTAAATGATTTTCCATTCATTAAGATTATGTTAACATTTGTTAATTATTTCTCAGTGCGTTAATCCACAGCAGAGATTCCAACCTTGGTAAATTTAAGACTTGTAGACTTCAACTCCCAGAATTTCCCAGCCAGCATGAGAGTTGAAGTCCTCAAGTCCTATAGTTGACAAGATTAGACATCTTTGATCTACAGAAATAGCTTTTGCTGTCATTATGAAGGCAATTCTGAATATTCTCTGAAACCATAAAGGAAATTGTTTGTCATATGTTATGGCTGATATTGAGTCCAAATGGTTATATTTCTGGTTATATATAGCAAAGGTTTTTTAATTAACTTGTGCCCTTTGAGAGATTTGCTGAATGCTGCTGGAGTTGGTGAGGTTAGGGAAAAAATAATGCCAGCTAACATTTTCTATCACACTGAAAGTTCTAATTTAATGGTAATTTTTGAAAGAATTCTGATTGACTGCCAGCAGTGCATAGCTCCAGGCTGTATATTTCTAGCTTCTGTAAATCTTAGGAAACATATTCCTTTTTAAAAATTAGAAACAAACAAACCCTATTCATTCTTCCCAGCCATGCTGTTGGTAAGTTCATGGGAATTTTCGACATTTTAAAAATTTGTTATGGAGGTTTTTCATTTAGTACTTTCAGATTTTTTTAAAATGATTTCACAGCTGTTAAACACAATTATTTATATTCCTTTTGTATGTGACTCTTAGTGTATGTATATCTGTGATGCTGTATGTTCGTTTTCAAATGATCTGCAACACATTAGGTTGGTTTCCAAGATGTATAATGAGCCTGGAGTCTGATATGCTAAGTGCTAATCATGAAGGGTATGCCGTTTTCTGCAGAGAACCAAGGATGGCTTGTCAAAACTTGCTTTGTGAAAAGGGGTCTGTCTTCATTTCTTGTTTTGCAGGCATGGCTGGGAGTATGGCTACCCTTCTTCACGACGGTGTCATGAATCCAGCAGAAGGTAATGCTGTTTGGGGGAAGTGGTCCAGGGAGGCCCGAGAGAAGGGAAGGATAATTAAAAATGATCTGAGATATGCATTGCATTGCAGTGGTGCAGGATTGAGCCGTGGTGGCGCAGTAGTTAGAGTGCAGTACTGCAGGCTACTTCTGCTGCCTGCTGGCTGCCTGCAATTTGACAGTTCGAATCTCACTAGGCTCAAGGTTGACTCAGCCTTCCATCCTTCCGAGGTGGGTAAAATGAGGACCCAGATTGTTGGGGGCAAGAGGCCGACTCTGTAAACTGCTTAGAGAGGGCTGTAAAGCACTGTGAAGCGGTATATAAGTCTAAGTGCTATGGCTTTTGCACACCAGGGTTCCATATCAGATGTCAGAAGATTCTAAGATAAAAAGAATATATCTTAACATCATTGGGTTGTAACAAGTGTATAGCAAAAGAAATTCTTTCTAGAGATTATCAGAAAGATACTGTGGGGTCCTTGGTAATCTCTGAGATTGGTTGTTTTCTTGCAGACAATTCCTTATTCAAGTAGGTAAGTTCAGCAGATGTGTTGAAGAGGTTATCTAGTTGGGTAATGAAACATCTGCAAACAAAGAACCAAGCTCAGAGAGCACCAAGGACCCCACAGTTCAACCCTGAGCTACAAATATTCTCTTCTAGTGAATATTTATGAAGAGAACATTTTAGCCAAAGTTTATCCTTGTCCTTTCCAAGAACAACTCTTCGCTCCATGAAAGGAGGCCTATAAATGTGTTTGCAATATGGCAGTGGGGAAAGCATCCCTGCCGGTCAGGATGCAGCCTTAAAAATAGGCAATACTCTCTTGTCTTTTGCTTGGAAAGGATCTGAGTTGGTGCAGCCTGATTAGGCAAGTGATAAATCACACTGCGGCCACTGCAACTTTCCTGCCCTGCTCCCAGGCGGCCCTTCATGAATCGGTATCTTCCACTCAAGTGTGCGGCCTTGATCTAACTTGGATTTCTTTTGTTGTTTCTTGTCTCCTGTGTTGTTCCTTTGCTGTGCTTTCCTTTTCCATCCGGGGGATGTGCACGATATCTGATCCCTCTGGATGCCAGTGGTGAAGCAGCGCATGCAGATGTACAATTCTCCACACAAGACAGTCATGGAGTGCATCCGGACAGTGCATCGGACTGAAGGCTTGGGGGCCTTTTACCGTAGCTACACCACCCAGCTCACCATGAACATCCCTTTCCAAGCCATCCATTTCATCACCTACGAGTTCATGCAGGAGCAGATCAACCCCCAGCGACAATACAACCCTCGCTCGCACATCATTTCGGGCGCTCTGGCAGGTGCCGTGGCAGCAGCTGCGACCACCCCTTTAGACGTTTGCAAGACCTTGCTCAACACGCAGGAGAACCTGGTGTTGAGCTCTGTGAACATTAGCGGGCACCTCTCTGGCATGGCCAATGCCTTTAGAACAGTCTATCAACTGGGAGGGGTCACCGGGTATTTTAAGGGAGTCCAAGCACGTGTGATCTACCAGATGCCTTCAACTGCCATTGCCTGGTCTGTCTATGAATTTTTCAAGTATGCCCTTACCAAACGCCAGTTGAAGAAAGGAGCTCCTTGTTGACGGATCACCCATAGCAAACTGCAGACCGAATCTCTTGAGAAAGCTGTCGGCCTCTTTCTCTCTCTCTCTCTCTCTCTCTGTGTGTGTGTAAACTTCACCAGGTTCTTTATGGCCATTTGTAAAGAGAGCTGGTGGATCCCTGACTGGATTACACGTGTGTGTTTGTGTGTGCGTGCACCGAAGGGTGTGGTTTGGAGAGGAAGCGGCTCGCGCTCTTCCCCATTCTCCTCCCGCTTTTGCTATATCAAAATGTTTATTCTTTTAGACCCTGTATTTATAGTTTTCTAGAGTATGGATAAGTGTGATGAGATTTGTACAAGTTTGTACTTATTTTTTCACAGGGATGCTTGGGGGAGGGCGGGGGCTAACCTGGGGGAGGGTCGCATAGGGGGGAGACAAAATGCTTCTGCTTCTGGCAGCTTTTCCAAAAAGGCAATGCCTTCAAACCGAACAGAGACATTATGTGATGGATAAAATAGATGGATAATATTTATCCTTTATTTTTCTATTATTATCTTTTTTAAGGAAAAAAAAAAATCGGGCCAGGGTGACTGCTTTGTGAATTTTAAAGGGCTTTACTGTTTTTGTTGTTCCATGGTTAAGAAGAGTATTTTCCTCCTAAACTAGTATAGCGCCAAGCACATCTGGTTTGATATTATACTGGCTGTTAATGTTTTGTTTTTCTTTTCCTTCCAATGTACTTGAAGGGATTTCAGACCGGGCGGGAGTGTCTGTGTGGGGCGGAGGGGAACACACACAAAATACTTAGATTATGGCTCTTATGATCAAAGGACAGTCTCTTTGTGTAGGTGGGATGCTGAAATACACAAAGAAAGGAGCTTGGTTTTTTTGTGTGGCAAGAGCTACGGATGTCACCTTGACTTTTGTCACTGTCTCTCTCTCTCACACACACACATACACACACACATACACACAAACAACACCCTCCAGATCTCTTGTTTCAGCCTCTGGAAATCCCAAGGGGTTTATGTTACATTTCTCCCTTCCTTAAGCAAGTCTGAACTGGGCTGCTTCTGATAATACCCATTCAAAACGCCTTTTCTTTGGTCCCGCTTTAGCAGGTGTTAAACCTCTGAAGGTACTCCAATGAATTCCATTTCATTTTGGGATTGCCATTGTAGTCTTTAATTTAGTTTTGCTTCTCACCAAAGCTCTTCTTCCCTCCGGCCTCCCTTCTCTCTACCCCCTTCAGCCAGGCGTACTATTATATGCAAGTATATTGCACTTGTGCGTAAATGAACACTCAACAATTGTGCTCAGGAATGGGGGCATTAGGTTTACATTTCTGCAATAAAGCTTGCCTCAGATTGCTTCTCCAAAGAAATACTGACAGCCATTCGCTGGTGTTCCATTTTGGCACTGAAAACCCTTAGTGAAGGAAGGTCTTCAAGTCCCAACTTAAGACAAAGAGAAATGAGGGTGAGACGTTGCATCTTTGAGCATCCCTTTTCGGGTACTTGAGCTGTTAAAAGGAAGATGACTAGAGTCATTTTAGCACTTGGGACAAATTTGGGTGTGCCACTGTGAAACTTAAAAGAGTCCTAAAAGAATGTTTTCCCACCCTTCTTATCTAAAGAGTATTGTGTGGAAACAGATTGCAACTGGAAATCATGTCCTCGGTTTACTCGCCACACCTTGGTTTTTGCTAACTAAGGAAGTGGCCTCCAAAACTTTTAGGCACCTGGAACAGATTCCGTGGAGAGAAGTTTTTCCGTGGGCTGGAGGGGACGTGGTTTTGTGTCACAGATGGGGCTTTGCTTGATTGCGTGGCCCGGGCTCTGGCATGCCACAGCCCAATACCAGATCCCTTTTCTAAGGCAAAGGTTTTTACAAATAACCTGTCCTTGCACACACCATGCATTTAATGGGAATGCTGTCCAGCGTTATCTATCATGAGTTGCTCATCCCCTTTTGTGTATAAGGGCAGAAACTTAGTCTTAAAGCTTGAATTGTAAATGTTGACTTCTTAGATCAGGATGCTTTCAGAAAACGTAGTTTCCCAGCCCTGATGGACATGAAACAAAACAATAACTCGAGAAATATTTCCTTGGTGACCTCAGGAAATACTGCTTTCTTGTAGTAAATATTGTAAAGATTGACTTCAATATTTTCCAATTGGGCTTTCCCCCACCCAACTGGGCCAGGATTGCAGTGGAGAATTCCCAGCCAGCCTTGAGAGGAAAAAAAAGTTTGAAGCCTTCATAACCAGCTACATTTTATTCCAAAAAAATAAATAGAGAATTTACAATGCCAACAGATTGCTTGTAAGTCATTACATTATATTTGCAGGCTTTGGAAAGTTTTTTTTTAAAGCAGAACCAGGTTTAAATCAGGTTTTTTTAAAAAGTTGGTAATTGTAAGATGAGGGGACTTCAACTTCCAGAAGTGGAGTTGCTAAGTTTGAAGAAACACTGGTTTTAAAATTTCATTGTACTTAAGGACTGAGTTCCAGTTTGTTCAACAAAAAGAAAAAAAATTGGGTTGAATTGCTGGCTGATTCTAAAGGCCAGAGTACAAGTGACTGTAACAAACCAGTGTTGTTAAATTAGAACTGTTCTTCAAAAAGTCTAACTTTTTAAAGTCTAACTTTAAAACACAAACAAATAATGGGTGGAAGGTTTCTGGGAAAATACCCCTTTCCACCCCCTCCCTGCTGCTTTTTGGCCTTAGAAATACTCCTCAAATAATGTACCCACCAAGATTCTTACAAGGAGTTCTCTTCCTAAAAGTGGTCTGGATTGAAGGAGAACATAGACGGTGACATGTACGAGAGAAAATATGAATTAGCGGTGGAAGGAACAGTGGATAGTTAAGCTGCTCTCCATGTGGGTGATCCATTTTTGTCTTCTCCAAGGGTCTTCAACCTTGGCAACTTTAAGACTTGTGGACTTCAACTCCCAGAGTTCCTCAGCCAGCAAAGCTGGCTGAGGAACTCTGGGAGTTGAAGTCCACAAGTCTTAAAGTTGCCAAGGTTGGAGGTCTTGTTAGTTGCGAAGTCGTGTCCGACCCACCGCGACCCCACGGACAACATTCCTCCAGGCCTTCCTATCTTCTACCATCTTCTGGAGTCCATTTAAGCTTACACTGACTGCTTCAGTGACTCCATCCAGCCACCTCATTCTCTGTCGCGCTCTTCTTCTTCTTTTGCCCTCAACCATTCCCAGCCTAAGGCTCTTCTCCAGCGAGTCCTTCCTTCTCATTAGGTGGCCAAAAGTATTTGAATTTCATCTTCAGGATCTGGACTTCTAAAGTTCTAAACCTTTCTCATCATTGCCTATCCTATGGGGACAGATTTAGCACCTTTGGCCTGCTCAGAATGCAACCCGTTAAACCTTTTTCCCTCAGTAAGGAGGAACTGATCTCGAATCAAATTCCTCGAATGAGTTCCCTGAATTATTATTATTATTATTATTATTATTATTATTTTAAAAAAATACGTGCTTATAAGCTAAACCCGAATGTTGTAAGTGTTACCCTGAAGTATGTTGGACTTGAAGTATTTGCAGGGAAAATTCACAACAAGGCCTCTGTGAATTCTGAGTGGGTTGGTTATTATTATTTTCTTTCTAACAACAGCAACCCCAAAATGCATAACTGAATACACAACGCAGGCGGTCCTTGACTTACGTTTATCTAGTGGCCGTTCAAATTTACAGCAGCACTGAAAAATGTGACTTATGTCCGTTTTTCACCCTCACGACTGTTGCAGCATCCTCCTGGTCACATGCTCAACATTCAGGTGCTCGGTAACTCATATTTATGACGGTTGCTGTGTCCTGGCAAGCAAAGGCAGTGGCGAAGCAACAACCGTGAGGCTATCTTATCAACTTCCCCGATTCACTTATGGCAAGAAAATTTGGTAAAAATGGGGCACTATAACAAATGTCTTGCTTAACCACTGAAACTTTGGGCTCAGTTGTTGGTCGTAAGTCGAGGACTATCTGTGGTTCTAAAAAAATGCCTAGATCAGCGTTCTGAATCCTCTTTTTCTGCCGTGTTGAGTCCCACTGTGTGCTGGGCTAGAATTCTCTACTAAGATATAACCTCTAATAGCAGCTCCCACCAAAGAAAGGCCTTTTTAAACTTTAAAGAATGAAGTGAGGCTCTGCGAATGTGGAAGTACAGATCCTGCTGCTTTTTGTATGCTACAGACGCACATTTTTAAAGTGAATTTCTTTCTTTTTTTTTTTTTTTGTGGAAAGCTGACATTTGCTGTTTGAAAATTGCCGCCTTATACATTTTTACCAATGTAGACTTTTCCCCAGGAATGTTTGTATGTGTATATATACCATCATGCTTGTGCGTGTGTACACACAAACACACACTTATACCCAGCCATAAGAAACTATGTTTTGAAATGCTGCTACAGTTAAAACACTGGGGCTCAAGTAATAAAATAAATGTGTTTGATTTATTAGATCAAGATCATTTCCCCCCCCCAAAAAAATGCCTGCTAAAAATGCTCATTGACTTAAAATGTTTTTTGGGGGGCCATTATTGTGGCGGGTCTGGCTTTTCCTTTCTCCATTGAACGGTGGCTGATGATATTTGCATGTGTTTCCCCCATTTAATTTACAGAACCAGAAAGGAACGTTGAGGATGGCTGAACATACTAATAAGGGAAAATATTTGTAGCTCAGGGTTGACAACAGGGGCCCTTGGCGGTCTCTGAGCTTGCTTATTTCCTTGCAGACATTTCATTACCCAAACTAGATAACACCATCTAGAGTAGCATTGATGATGTTACCTAGTTTGGCTAATGAAATGTCTGCAAGAAAACAAATAAGCTCAGAGAGTACCAAGGACCCCTCATGACTGAACATACTTAGAGAGTAAGGAAGATGAGCTTGACAGAGATAGACCAATGGAGCCTGTATGTCTATCCTCTTATTTTTTTCATGTCGTTACCAGGGTTTAGTTCTCAGGTGGCACTGGTAGATTAGAAAAAGACAGGAAGCACATGTTCCCTTTGACTTGGCTGAGAATTTCATATTTTATGGTAAGGGTGGGTAATTTTAACAGTTTGAGGCTCACCCTTTGTAGGTATAGTGGCCAAGACCCACTATAACAAGGCACAGAAGAGAATTTCAAGATGTTCCATTGTCTCTTGACCTTTTGGAAGGTCTCCAAAAGGTTATTTGATGGGCCTATTGTATTATACTTGCAACATTGGATATTCCTTGGCTTAGAATGGCAAGAAGTTGTGTCATCAGTGTTGAGCCATCACAGTTAAAAGAGGCCTCCAAAAATTGCAAAAGGGTGTGTGTGTGTGTAGCTGAGTCAAGATTGTCAGTCCCGTTGAAGGAATGGTAATACTTGAGATTCCAATTGAAAAGAATATTTTGTTACTAAGGGTTAAACCCCAGAGTTATCAGTGTTCTCTGAACTTGGTGGTTGGCTTGAGAATCTTTCCTTACCCAACTAGATAACACGATGATGTTACCTTGTTGAGTAATAATGTACCTAGTTGGTAACGTAACCAAGAATTCCACTCTAGATCATTACATCACTAACTGTTGGAATCTCACAATGTTTACTTGCTTCTAGTGTCAACTAGAATCGTGGTGGTAGCACTCTTTTAACGTATTGTGGGGCAATAGGATTTGAATCTGGGCTAATAAACTGGTTTCTTAAATGCAGAGGGAGATTCGTTTCATTCAGCTCTTCAGTTTCTACACCACCAAACAATGCAGAACCTTAGGTGGTTGACTCATGCAGGTTAATAATAAAATATCCACAGTAGGAATTTTCCCAAAAACCCAAATTATCCACAGCAGGGGTCTCCAACCGTGGCAACTTTAAGACTTGTGGATTTCAATTCCCAGAGTTGAAGTCCACAAGTCTTAAAGTTGCCGAAGTTGGAGACCCCTGATCCACAGTAATAAATTTCAAAGTTAAATAGTAGAGCTTGGTAGAAGACGCCTCAGCCATGCAGTCATCTTAGAAGAATCTAGTCCATGGCTGTCCAGCCTGGGCAACTTTTTAAGACTTGTGGACTTCAACTTCCAGAATCCCCCAGCCAGCCATGCTTGGACACTCCAAGTTCTACTCAATCTGCAAATAGTCTGGTGATGAAAACTGCATCCTATGCTTATTTTTTGATGGAATCAAGATGAAGAGGGCTGCTTGATTTCAACTGGGAGGGTATTCGAAAGGGCAGACATTGTCACCGAAAAGCATGTTCCCGCCTTGGCTCCTTTCACAAGAAACAGTTTTCCCTGGGGCAACCAAGTTGGTTGTGATCAGAAGAATCATTTTGCATGTCAGCATTTGCCAAACTGCAAAACCACCATTTTATGTAATATCTTTTTTTCCAGAATAAAGGGAATAATACAAAGGAAAAGGAAAGTAAAAAAATTTTAAAAATGAAAGAAAAGTGTTAAATAAGTAATATAAATAAATAAACAATGGCATGACAAAGTAGCAACGGTGGTGCATTGAAAGATCTGCAAGAAATAACCATTTGCCTGCAAGCAAGTATTGCTGGGACCATAAAGTAGAGAAAGTAATAGAAAATGAGGAAGCTAAATTGCTCTGGCATTTTAGAATTCAACAGACAGGCACCTGCCACATAATGTCCCAGACTTAACAATTGTTGATAAGAAAGACAAAAAAGTCTGGATTGTGGACAAGAATGAAGCAGAATAAAAGAAAGAACTGGAGAAGAAAAAATTACAAACACCTGCAAATATAAAAGGACTGGCAAAAGAAAGCAAAAATAGTCCCAATGGTTTGTTTGTTTTATTCATTTATTTGTTGAGCTTGTATTAGGTAACAAATCTAAGTATAAACGTGATGATTAATACATGAAATGGATACAAATAAAAGGGAACATTAGGACAGGGACAGTAGGCACGTTGGTGCGCTTATGCACGCTTATGCAACCTGTTGCCATCCCAAAACAACAACACTTCAACAGCGTTGGCAATGGCAAATCCGCTATCAGTCCATTCATTCAGTCAATCAATCAATTAGAATACAGCTGGAAGGGACCTTGCAGGTTTTCTAACCCAACCCAATTAGCTCAAGCAAATGACCCTATACCAGTGGTGGCTAACCTTTTTCGGCTCCCATGCCAATAATTGTGTGTGCGCTCGTGCAAATGAGCATGTGCACAATTATCCAATGAGTTTGGTGGTCCCTGAGCTCCAAATGGTTGGCGACCCCTGATTTATAAAGTGGCACTAATACTTCATGTGTTGCAAAATTGCAAAAGGCAGCTTTACCCGAAGAGTTTACATCCTGTAACAATACCTTTAACACCATCAAGCATCAACATCTACCTATCCAAGGTCCTTGGGGAGGACTTGATAGGTAGACAAAAATTCCAAGTCTAGTCTGAACATTTGGCTGATAATAAGTAAGAATAAAAAGGTGCAAAAAAGTGGCTTCCAATGTCTACACCAGTTATAAATGCATGCATATTTTATCTTCTTATATAGTTGCTCTTTTTCTATGTTCTACCCTTTCTAACTGAAGGTAGAGGTTCCCCTCGCACATACGTGCTAGTTGTTTCTGGCTCTAGGGGACCGTCCTCATCTCCATTACAAAGCCGAAGAGCCAGCGCTGTCCAAAGACATCTCTCTGGTCATGTGGCCGGCATGACTAAATGCTGAAGGTGCACAGAACGCTGTGACCTTCCCACCAAAGGGGTCCCTATTTTTCTACTAGCAGGTTTTACATGCTTTTGAACTGCTCGCTTGACAGAAGCTGGGACAAGTAACGGGAGCTCACTCCGTTACGCAGCACTAGGGATTTGAACCGCCGAACTGCCGACCTTTCTGATCGACAAGTTCATCGTCTTAGCCACTGAGCCACCGCGTCCTTACCCTTTCTAACTATCAAACCCATAAATAACAAATTCCTTTGCCCCCCTATTTTTAGCAAAAGCTCCATAAAAGATTTTCAGTCAATTGCAAGTGTAGTTACTGTCTTTTTTCTACTCAGACAAGTCAATTTTACTATCTCTGCAAATGCTGTCATCTTCACCAACTATTTCTCCATTGTGGGTATTTTATTTTTGTGCATTTAATAATTGCACAACGGTTATCCTGTAGAAAACCAACCTCCCATAATCTTTTCTAATTCTCTATCCACTAGTCCCAGTACGAAATGGTCTGATTTTAAAACCCACATTATGCCAAGAAGCCTATTTCTGCACAGGTATAATGAAAAGAGACTGCCAGTGAGTAAATGGACCTCGGCAGTTTGTACAATTGCAGCGTCTGGATGGCCTGTAGAGGCAGAAACATGGAATGGTGGATGGATCATGAATTGATGCAAGAGGAATGCGACAGAGTCTGGCAATGAATATCGGTAGTCCTTAACTTACGATCACAATTGAGCTCAAAATTTCTGTTGCTAAGCAAGACAGTTGTTAAAAGTGAATTTTGCCCCATTTTACAACCTTTCCTGCCCCAGTTATTAAGTGAATCATTGCAGTTGTTAAGTTAGTAAGATGGGTTGATAAATGAATCTGGCTTCCCCATTACTTTGCTTGTCAGAAAGTCACAAAAGGGGAACACCTGACGGTAGGAGCTGCGGTGGCGCAGTGGTTAGAATGCAGTATTGCAGGCTACTTCTGCTGACAGCCAGTGACTGCAATTTGGCAGTTCAAATCTCACCAGGCTCAAGGTTGACTCAGTCTTCCATCCTTCTTTCCAAAGTGGGTAATTTTCTCTGGTAATATTACACTGATAACTACACTAATACAAAACATTTGCGAGACCAATACTTGAATACAGCTCATCAGTCTGGAACCCACATTACGTATCTGATATTAACACAGTTGAGAAAGTCCAGAAATATTTCACAAGAAGAGTTCTCCACTCCTCTGCTTGTTGCAGAATACCTTATGCCAGTGATCCCCAACCTTTTTTATGCCGCGGCCCGGTACCGGCATCAGCTGGGCGCCGCGCCGGTACGCATCAACTGGTGCGCCATCTTTTGAAAAGGCTTCCGGTGACCTCACGCCATCTTTTTCATCAAAAGATGGGCGCCAAAGGTGCTTTTTGCGAAATGGCTTTACCTGAAAGCTTTGCCGCCATCTTTGATGAAAGTGCTTCCGTGAGCTTTCACCCGGAAAAGCTCACCGGAAGCACTTTTTATCAAAAGATGGCGGCGCCCAGCAACCAGCGCCCGGTAAGACTTGTTCCGTGGACCGGTACCGGTCCGCGGACCGGCGGTTGGGGACCCCTGCCTTATGCCACCAGACTCAAAATTCTAGACCTAGAAAACCTAGAACTACGCCGTCTTCAGTCCAATCGAAGTATAGTATATAAAATCGTACATTGCAATGTCCTACCTGTCAATGAATACTTCAGCTTCAACCATAACAACACTAGAGCACACAATAGATACAAACTCAAGGTTAACCGCACCAAACTTGATTGCAGGAAATACAACTTCAGCAACAGAGTGGTCAATGTCTGGAATCCTGTACCTGACTCTGTGGTTTCTTCCCCAAACCCCAAAAACTTTAACTTTAGACTGTCTACTATTGACCTCACCCCTTTCCTAAGAGGTCTGTAGGGGGCGTGCATAAGCGCACCAACGTGCCTGCTGTCCCTGACCTATTGGTGTGTGTGTGTGTGTGTGTGTGTGTGTGTGTGTATATAAGTTTTCGCGGGTACTTACATGCATGATATTCAGCTTTGTTCAGGTATTTTCCCACGTCATTGTGGTTGTGCTTTTAAAGTTGTAGCAACGTTTCGGCAGAATCTCATCTGCCATCATCAGACGAGCACAATACAGAAGCCTGATGATGGCAGATGAGATTCTGCTGAAACGTTGCTACAACTTTAAAAGCACAACTACAATGACGTGGGAAAATACCCGAACAAAGCTGAATAATACACACACACACACACACACACACACACACACACACACACTTATATGTATCCATGTGTCCATAACTATGTTTTTACTTTTGCCTATTATCTTGTAAGCAATTGACAAAAATAAATAAAAAAATAAAAATAAAATAAATGAGGACCCAGATTATTGTGGGTAATAAGCTGACTCTGTACACCACTTAGAGAGAGGGCTGGAAAGCACAGTGAAGTGGTATATAAGTCTAAGTGCGATTGCTATTGCCCTTCCTTCCTTCCTTCCTTCCTTCCTTCCTTCCTTCCTTCCTTCCTTCCTTCCTTCCTTCCTTCCTTCCATCCATCCATCCATCCATCCATCCATCCATCCATCCATCCATCCATGGTGCACAGTGGTTAGAATGCAATATTGCAGGGTGACTCTGCCCATAGTCGGGAGTTCAATCCTGACTGGCTCAAGGTTGACTCAGCCTCCCATCCTTCCGAGGTGGGTAAAATGAGGACCCAGATTGTTGGGGGCAAGAGGCTGGCTCTGTAAACTGCTTAGAAAGGGGGCTGTAAAGCATTGTGAAGCGGTATATATGTCTAAGTGCTATTGGTATTTCCCTCCTTCCCTCCGTTCTTTCCTTTCTTCCTTCCCAGTTATTAGAATGCAGCATTGCAGTTTAACTCTGCCCATAGCCTGGGGGGTTTGATTCTGATCAGTGTAAACCACTTAGAGAGGGCTGTAAAGCACTGTGAAGCGGTATATAAGTCTATGTGCTGTTGCTAGGTCAGTGGACCAGCTTGTGGGGAGGGTGGTGGTGGTGGTGAAGGGATGGTTCCACACACGTGGTGGGCAAACACATGTGCATAGCTCCATTTGCAGGTACAACAGTTGTGTGCATGCATTTGCCCACTGCTTTTGTGCCCTGGTTCTGAACGAGCTGCAGCCAGGTAGTGGGCCATGGCCTGGGAGGTTGAGAACCCCTGACCCAGGACACTGCAACTGTCATAAACTTGAACCAGTTGCCAGGCATGTTGATCACATCACCATGGGGCTGCTCCAATGGTCGTAAGTGTGAACAAAAAAGCCACAAGTCACTTCTTCGAGTGCCATTGTAACTTCGAACAGTCACTAAACAAATGGTTGTAAGTTGAGGACTACCTGCATAACATTTGGCTTTCAGCAATTTTTGAAGCAAGCTCCACAGACAGTTCTCCAAAGTAGATTTGGAAATCGCTCATGCAGCAGCTTGGAAACGTGGTTACGAAGGCAAGAGTTCTGCTAGAAACGGGCTGTTTGTTTTCTTCCTGTGCAGACCAGTGGTGGGGTTCGAAGATTTTTTACCACTAGTTCGGTGGGCATGGCATGGTGGGCACGCTTTGTGCACGTGCACACATTTTGTGTGCACGCACATGCCAAACACGCACTTTGCACAGGCGCAGAGGTGTTCCAACTCACCTCCTGCAAGCCTGCACTCACTTCAGCATCTGCCGCGCGGCACTTCAAAGGCAGGGAATAAAGGTGAGTATGGGAGCCTGGGCGGGCGGGAGGACCAACAGCAGAGTGGTGGAGAGAAGCGGTTCAGTCTCAGCTACTCATCGGCGCTACCGGCTCGAGAGAACCGGTATGAACCGGTAGAAAAAACTGGTGTAGACATATTACATGTACATACAAATATGCACGGAGATAGTGAAGCAGGCTTAATAGGAAGTTTTTCTTAACTTTATTCGGCCAAAAGGTGGCAGGGTGTAATCACTGTTTCTGCTTGATCGGAAGAGAACATTTTGCCTTGATTATAACAAGCTGAAGAAATGTACGTTTTTCTTTAGTAACTAAATGATGGGTGCATTTTGCAATTTCGAACCTAATGCAAACTATGGAGCAAACTTTTCAGATGTCACCCCCTTAATGCAAAACCAGTGACTGGCATTTTCCTATAGGTGTACTATTTAAGCAGGAAGCTATGTGGTCAGGTAGATGAAGCCTTTCTCATACCTGCAGGTAATCCTCATCTTGTGACCACAACTGAGCTCAAAATTTCCACTGCTAAGCAAGACAGCTGGTTAAGTGAGTTTTGGCCCATTTTCATGACCTTTCTTGTGATAGTTGTTAAATGAATCATTGCGGTTGTTAAGTTAGTAAGGGTGAAAACCGTCCAGAAGTCATTTTTTAAAAAGTGATGTTGTGACTTCAAATGGTTATTAAATGAATGAAGACTACCATCTTATGGCTGTGTGTATTTGGTTTAGTTATTCTGTCTTTGTGAGATATGTGAATCCAGCCAAAAAAACAACCCTCAGTGATAGTTTAATATAACAGCTATAGTTTTAAACCTTCCAGACTCCGAGTTTGCTTTTAATTTTAATCCAATACATGGGAAATTGTCTTTGAGAGAACAAAAATCATGGTATTTTAATATTTGAATGGCCAAGTGTATTTTTCAGACAATAAGTAGTGGATTTCCTGATTCTAAACTTTGGGGAAACTAGCAGGCTGAAAAAGAATGTAAATTATTTTTCTGAAATGTTACTTTACTATGGACAGAGAAAACAAATCCTTGTTTTTTTTTCTTTTTAAAAATTCAACTGTCAACTCATAAAGCATTCCTATGCCTGTTTTAGAGTTGCCATAAATAAGGGGAGGGGGGCGAGGAAGGAAATCGGGAAGAGCAGTGCAGCAGTTTGAAATCGAAAGTACATTCCAACTCTTATCTTTAAAAGATTGTAACTAAAATACCAGAGCTTTTGCCTGCGAATATATTTCATTGGAGAACATGAATGATGACACCCAACCCGTGAATGTGCTTAGTTGGAGAATCTGATTTATGAGATACCCAGGGGGGAGGGGGGAAACAGGGTCACTGCAAATTACAGATGCCAGAGTTGGCTTCATACAGGGCAGTGACAGTATGTCACCTTGAATGAATCCTTTGAAGTTTTTTGAAGTTTGGCTCAAGAATCATTATTTAATTAGGGCGATTGCTGGAATCCTGACACCAACCTTATTAAGTTTCCAATAAAAAATATAAAATAACAGAAAAGGAAAAATTAGGGAGAGGGCCACAAAAGGATCAGAAAGTAGAAAAAGTTAATAGTTAAAAAGTTCCAAAAAAACAAAAAGACTGTTCAAAATGGATATAAATAAACCTCTAACTCAAAATTAAAACAAAAGCACAAAAACTTATAAACATATACAGATTTAACAATCAAAATAACATTAGAATTGTACAATAAAATAACCACGTACTCTAAGTTTAAACATAAACATAATACAATATAGATGTCTAATGGTAAAAATACTCAGTATTTCTATAATTATAGCTGATCTAATCTGCACATCCTAAAATCAAAACTTTATATCTTTCTCAAGCAAGAAGTCTAAAAGCAGTCTTCAAGTAAAAATGAAGATAGATGGGCTTTTTTTGTCTTTTATCAAAGTAGTCAGTTTTGTCATCTCTGCCAGTTCCATAATTTCAGAATTTGCTCTTCAGTTGTGGGAATTTGTAAAACTTTCCACCTTTGCAAATAAAAGCATTGTCAGATATAGGGATAAATTAAGGGGAAATGTCCTGACAGTTAGAACAATTAATCAGTGGAATGACTTGCCTTCAGGAGTTGTGGGTGCTCCAACACTGGAAGTTTCTAAGAAGAAATTGGACAACCATTTTGTCTGAAATAGTATAGGGTTTCTGACTTGAGCAGGGGGTTGGATTAGAAGACAGATTTAACAGATAATCAGAGTTGGAAGGGACCTTGTAGGTCATCTAGTCCACCCCCCCGCCCAAGTGGGAGACCCTGCACCATTTCTGACAAATGGCAGTCCAATCTCTTCTTGAAAGTCTCAAGACCTCTTATGTCCCTTCCAACTCTTTTTTTAAATAAACTTTTTTATTTTATTTAACAAACATTCCATCTTTTCTTTGTACAGTGTGCCATCTGGGTACAAATATCTTGTGCATAATATTTGTGGTTAATACAATTTCCTTACCATAACAACAACTATTACATTACATTCTTATTTTGAACTTTTATACATAATATATCTTATCATTATAACCATCCTCTTCTTAACTCCTTCCCCTCTATATTCATATATGTTATGTGAAAGCCTGACACACAGACGAACCCAATACACAAGCCTGATGATTACAGATGAGATTCTGCTGAAACATCGCTATAACTTTAAAAGCACAACTATGATGTGGGAAAATACCCAAACAAGGCTGAATACCACACATACATACATACAGGTAAAACTCGAAAAATTAGAATATCGTGCAAAAGTTCATTTATTTCAGTAATGCAACTTAAAAGGTGAAACTAATATATGAGATAGACTAATTACATGCAAAGCAAGATAGCTCAAGCCATGATGTGTCATAATTGAGATGATTATGGTTTACACCTCATGGAAACCCCAAATCCACAATCTCAGAAAATTAGAATATTGCGAAAAGGTTCAATTTTCTAGGCTCAAAGTGTCCCACTCTAATCAGCTAATTAAGCCATAACACCTGCAAAGGGTTCCTGAGCCTTTAAATGGTCTCTCAGTCAGGTTCAGTAGGAATCACAATCATGGGAAAGACTGCTGACCTGACAGTTGTGCAGAAAACCATCATTGACACCCTCCATAAGGAGGGAAAGCCTCAAAAGGTAATTGCAAACAAAGTTGGATGTTCCCAAAGTGCTGTATCAAAGCACATTAATAGAAAGTTATGTGGAAGGGAAAAGTGTGGAAGAAAAAGGTGCACAAGCAGCAGGGATGACCGCAGCCTGGAGAGGATTGTCAGGAAAAGGCCATTCAAAAGTGTTGGAAACTTTCACAAGGACTGGACTGAGGCTGGAGTCAGTGCATCAAGAGCCACCACACACAGACGGATCCTGGACATGGGCTTCAAATGTCATATTCCTCTTGTCAAGCCGCTCCTGAACAACAAACAACTTCAGAAGCATCTTACCTGGGCTAAAGAAAAACAGAACTGGTCTGTTGCTCAGTGATCCAAAGTCCTCTTTTCTGATGAGAGCAACTTTTGCATCTCATTTGTAAACCAAGGACCCAAAGTCTGGAGGAAGAATGGAGAGGCACACACTGCAAGATGCTTGAAGTCCAGCGTGAAGTTTCCACAGTCTGTGTTGATTTGGGGAGCCATGTCATCTGCTGGTGTTGGTCCACTGTGCTTCATTAATTCCAGGGTCAACGCAGCCGTCTACCAGGAGATTTTGGAGCACTTCATGCTTCCTTCCGCAGACGAGCTTTATGGGGATGCTGACTTCATTTTCCAGCAGGACTTGCACCTGCCCACACTGCCAAAAGCACCAAAACCTGCTTCAATGACTGTGGGATTACTGTGCTTGATTGGCCAGCAAACTCGACTGACCTGAACCCCATAGAGAATCTATGGGGCATTGCCAAGAGGAAGATGAGAGACATGAGACCGAACAATGCAGAAGAGCTGAAAGCTGCTATTGAAGCATCCTGGTCTTTCATAAAACCTCAGCAGTGCCACAGGCTGATAGCTTCCATGCCACGCCGCATTGAGGCAGTAATTGCTGCAAAAGGGGACCAAACCAAGTACTGAGTACATCTGCATGCTTATACTTTTCAGAGGTCCAATATTGTTCTTTGTACAATCCTTGTTTTATTGATTGCATGTAATATTCTAATTTTCTGAGATTGTGGATTTGGGGTTTTCATGAGCTGTAAGCCATCATCATCACAATTATGACAAATCATGGCTTGAACTATCTTGCTTTGCATGTAATGAATCTATCTCATATATTAGTTTCACCTTTTAAATTGCATTACTGAAATAAATGAACTTTTGCATGATATTCTAATTTTTCGAATCTTTGGTTATTCGGGTTTTCTCCCGCATAAGATTGGAAGTATCTAGGCAATATTTCGATGAAGTCTCATTCATCATCTTCAGGCTTGTGTCTTCAGCTCTGTGCTTCTCACCTGAGAAGCACAGAGCTGAAGACACAAGCCTGAAGATGATGAATGAGACTTCATCGAAACGTTGCCTAGATACTTCCAATCTTACGCGAGAGAAAACCCGAATAACCAAAGATCTATCTATCTATCTATCTATCTATCTATCTATCTATCTATCTATCTATCTATCTATCTATTTCTATGTTCATATATTTAATTTCTGATTTCCATTTTTCTTTTCCAACCATTGAATAAAATGATTCCTCTTCCAACTCTGTTAAACCTATGTTTTCTTTTGATGTGCTTATCCCTGATAACTAAAATAAAACTTTCTGGTTTCAGTTTTACATTCATTTTTAATATTTTTCTGAATCAGACTATATATATGATCCCAATACTTCTTGACAGTCTTACAAATCCACCAAAATGATAAAAGGGACCTTCACAATGATTACATTTCCAACATTTATTTGATATTCCCTTATACATCTTTGACAGTTTCTCAGTTCAATGTTAGTAGTTCAGATTTTCATCCTTTTATGAAAAATAATTACAGTTCTATGAAAATTCTGGTTCAAATCTAAAAAGTGTAAATAGAAAGATATACGAGTTCTCACAGTGAGAAAAAAAAAAGACTTGGTTGACATGATAATGTAAACTATTCTAAAGGAAGAGTTAACTTAGGCCTGCTTCCATTTGGAAAATTTTCTGTTTTTTATGCTTGAAATTAAAAAAAATTAAGCAGGTTTTAGTTTGAAGATTGAATAATTATGTCATTAGAGAAATGGCTTGCAATAATAAATTTATTTTTTTATTTATTAAATTTCTAAATTGTAAATGTGGTTATTATTTCACTATTGGAAGGAGTTTGAAGTCAATGCCTTCCCACCCCCCTTTTTTTTAATCCTTTACTCCTTTTTTCCCCCATCCCTTTTAAAAATCTTGTTCATATTCAACAACAATTTGTATACCTTGGCAATGCGATGTTTGCCATTAAAACATAACTCCCTTTCAAGGCCTTTAAAAAAAATCTGCAAAAACAAATTCTTTTTATCCTGTTTAAATCTTTCTGCCAATTGTTCATAGGCAAAGTATCGGCAAATATAACCTTCCTTGTTTTTTAATTTAGGTTTTCTTTCGATAAAGATCAACAGATCAGCATAAATTAACCAAGTTTGTATACTTATCATTTCCCTTCTTAAAAAAAAAAAAAACTTCCTGGAATAAAATAGCTTTTTTTTCCCTCCAAGAAAAGATACAGTCCACCTCTGTGCTCTGAAATTGGACAGCTTAGAAAAATGTACAATACTTTAATATTTTTGAAAAAAGCTATAAAAGAGTGTATGTAGAATTAGGGCGATGCAATTGGGTTTGCTGGCCAATTTTCTTCCCCTTCGACTTTCATAGACTTTGGAGTTTTACTTACTTGGTGTTGCAGTGTAACAATTGAGAGAAGGCATGCTAAGGGTTAAGATCGTGGGCTTCCCCTTCCTCCCTGTTGTTGTTGGCTGCGTGTGAAGGGTCTCCCCCTCCCCTCTCTGTTTGTAATGTAAATGTGTGAAGGGTCTCTCCCCAGGGGTGGGATTCAAATTTTTTAACAACCGGTTCTGTGGGCATGGCTTAGTTGGTGGGCATGGCTTGGTGGTCATGTGACTGGGTGGGCGTGGCTTGGTGGTCATGTTATTGGCTGGGTGTGGCCAACTCAATATCACTCGCATCGAGGCTTCTACCGTGGCTGATTCCTCGATGGCCTCTTTTAGTTTTATTTTTGGTTTTGTTACAGAGCCGGCTCTGTAAGGTCAGGTCTCTAAGTCCCGGGACTACAAGATCCAACATTGCCTCATCCACATTCGGGAATTCACATGCCCCGGCAATGTCCCTCAGATTAGCAACAAAATTGTTTATGCTGTCTCCTTCCTTCTGGTCTCTCCAGTAGAACTCGTGTCTTTTGACCAGGCTGGATACAGGGGGAGTGTAATGTGCCCTCAGAATTCGTTCTAGATCTGGCCATGCCATCGTTTTTACATCACGTGGGGCTGCGAGGGCTTTAGCCATCTTGAACACAGTGGGACCGCAATGCGTGAGGAAAACTGCTCTTTTCCTCTGTTCCGTAATATTTACCAGATCGCTGCTCTCTAGGAACATCTGGAAACGATCGACGTAGGACTCCCAGTCCTCGGTCGTTGGGTCAAATGGTGTTGGTGGCGTATTGTTTCCGACCATGTTGAGTTCTTTGTTCAGTTAGCTAGCCATGTTGTCGCACTCCCACTTCTCTCAGGATCCCACCTTCGTCGCCAGTGTTAGATCATGGGCGAGAGAAGACGCGGGAGGCTTTGACCATTTATGTTTCTTTATTACATCATTCAGAACAAAGAACAGTGGCCCCGACAGCTCCTTTTCTGCCCCCCACAGGCTGCTGCGGCTGCAACCTGCGACAGCTCTTCAATTTCCTGCCACCATGGGCCAACCCATCAGGGTATATATTTAAATATTTAACACTAAGGACACTGCTCACAAGCATCTTGGGCTGATAAATATTTGTATATGTCAAGGTTGAGGGGAGAAAATGGGAACAAAGGAAACAGAGCAAGTCTATTATGTTAACTCCACTGATACATACAAATAGAACAGTATCTCTTCTCAAACAGTATTCATTTTTCTAATTGCGATGTAGCTTGGAAGGTGTGAAAGTGGAACACAATGATTAAACTTAAGGACATAACTCTTAAGAAGTTGTGAAACAAAGTTAAGAAGTTAAGGAACTGCTTAGAATTAGTTAAAAGATAGGCGGGGCCATATAAATATTTTAAACAAACAAATAAACACATGTTAAGGAAAGTCCTGCTAAGTTACTGCAAGGGTTACTTATTCTGGGTCAGAGACAGGGGTGGTATTCAGCAGGTTCCGACCAGTTCTGGAGAACCAGTAGCGGAAATTTTGAGTAGTTCAGAGAACTGGCAAATACCATCTCTGACTGGCCCCGCCCCCATCTATTCTCTGCCTCCCGAGTCCCAGTTGATTGTCTGGGTCTTCTTTTGTTGCCCTGCACAGGAGAACGGAGCTGGAAAGCAGGTTAGTAGGGTGGGGAGGGAATGGGGATTTTGCACTATCCTTCCCCTGCCATGCCCACCAAGCCACACCCACAGAACCGGTAGTAAAAAAAAAAATTGAATCCCACCACTGGTCAAAGATATATAGATAGTCCTTAATTTATGACCAAATAAATTTTGTTAAGTGAGTTTTGCCTCATTTTACGACCTTTCTTGCCACCAGCTGTTAAGCAAATCGCTGCAGTTGGTAAGCTAGTGACACAGCTGTTAAATCAATCTGGCTTTTCCATTGGTTTTGCTTGTCAGAAGTTGCACCTGAATTTTGATCACATGAATCACATGAATTTGGATCACATGATCGCATGACCATAGGGATGCTGCAACAATCAATCGTGAAAAACAGTCATAAATCACTTTTTTTTTCAGTGCCATGGTAAGTTCAAATGGTCACTAAACAATGGTTGCAAATTGAGGACTACCTATGTACTCTAAATTCACAAATTAGGCAGAGATACCCCACTTTAAGAAATGATTCTTAGCAACAGGAATACAGGGAAGGTGGCTTAAATGTTAGAGATGGTTTGTGTTACTATGTCAGTCTAAGGGGAAAGCAGGGATCCAGGAGGTAATATTGAATTTTTTGTGTGTGTGTAAGAGCCGTGGTGGCGCAGTGATTAAAATGGAAAGTTGCAGGCTAATTCTGCCAACTGGCAGCAGTTCGATCCTGACTGGCTTAAGGTTGACTCAGCCTTCCATCCTTCCGAGGTGGGTAAAAAGAGGATCCAGATTGTTGGGGAATATGCTGATTCTATAAAATGCTTAGAGAGGGCTGTAAAGCACTATGAAGCGGTATGTAAGTCTAAGTGCTATTGCTATTATTGACTGAATGTATCTGGAGCCTAATTAGTAAGCTATGGTAAAAATGGTGAGTTTGTGTCGTGTTTGAGCACAGCCATACAACAAGGCCCCAAAACTGAGAACAGGATAGCTTGTGGCCCTAGAATCCTACCCTATGGGAAACATGATTTTTGGCCATGTTTTGGTCAGAAACAACTGAGGACTGAAGTAGACATCCAAAAACTGCTTGGACATACCAGTAATTAGAAAATAAAGGTAAAAATCATTCTTCATCCTCCTTTAAAAAAAAAAGAGGAAAATCTTGGAGATGTAACCTGTTGTGTCCGTGTGATAATGAATGCATGGTGTTGGACCAAGAGTGGGGAGATGCAGGATCATGTCTCTCCACCAGCATATCAGGGGGTAACCTCCATACCTGCTACCTTTCAAGGAGAAGGAGAACTATAAGTGCCTGGATGTGTTTCTCAACCTTGGTACCTTAAGATGTGTGGGCTTCACTTTCCAGAATTCACCAGTCAGCCTTGGGTAGTTGAATTCTGGGAGTTAAAATCCAGACATCTCAAAGTTACCAAGGTTGAGAAACACATCTAATCGTTTATAGTTTTCCTTCTCCTTGAAAGCCTATAGATAGATAACATGGCCTGCTTTTGCATCATTATGCTTCACCCTTAGGCAGGGGTGGGATTCTACAGGTTTGTACCTATTCGCTAGAACCGGTTGTTAACATTCTAAGCAGTTCGGAGAACCGGTTGTTAGAAGCAATTACTGGCTTAATCCTGTAAGGAAGGCAGGAAGGAGATTTGTGTAGTTTGACCAGAGGTGGGATTCTACAGGTTCACACCTATTTTCTAGAACAGGTTGTTAACATTCTAAGCAGTTTGGAGAAATTACTGGCCTAATCCTGTAAGGAAGGCAGGAAGGAAACATTCTGGTGTTGCTTACAGAAACTGCCTCTCCGTTAACCCTTATTACATTCTTGGCAGGACTAGACTTCCTGTCTCAGGAACTTCTCTGGACTTTTCTTTCCCTCTTTTGCTGGTACTTTGCTTGTGTGGAGTGACCATTTAAAGTTACAATGGCACTGACAAAAGTGACTTATGACCATTTTTCACACTTATGACTGTTGCAGCATCCCAACAGTCATGAGAGGCCACTCGGTGTGAGTGATATTGAATTGGCCACACCCAGCCAATAACATAACCACCAAGCCATGTCCACCCAATCACATGACCACCAAGCCATGCCCACCACCTAAGCCACGCCCACAGAACCGTTTGTTAAAAATTTTGAATCCCACCCCTGCCCTTAGGTCTTCTCCCTCCTTCCAAGTGTTAATTGCCACATCAGCCATGTAAAAGTTGCCCAACTCTCCAGCAGATTCTTATTTTTATTGTGAAACACCTTTGTCCTTTTTGTCCATCAAATCTCTTGCAGAGTAGACCTCTCTTGATAGAAAATTCAGACCCCCCCATTGCCTTGCCCACCATTATATTGGGTAAAACTGGGGTAGGCCACTGCCCAGGGGTGAATGAACACAGTTTGCATCTCTGCTCTATCCAAAATTGGGTGGTAAGTAGGGCAAGTCACGAAGTGGAGGAAGGCAGGGCTTATCTATTGATGAAAAACAAAACATTCTCTGCTTGGATGAGAAGTGAAACATCCTCAAAGAAGAAACAAGGGAGTCCAGTTGCCTCCTGAAAAAGCATCTTTGGGACAAACATGACCTGGATGATGGAGAATCTCTACAGACTTTTAAAACATTCTCTTGTTCATCAAGTACAAATAACACTTCATTATCTTACTTTTTCCTGGGATAAATGTAGTAACATCAGACAAATCAGTTAAAAAAAGGAAGCTTTTTAGTATAGGCCAGGAGACAGAGCCAATGGATACTATATATGAACAGAGCCATCAACAATATTCTCAGCCTCTGCACAATTGTCTTTCCCATAGGGATGCACTAAGGACATCTGTCTGGTAGTTTCTTTTTAACCTCACCTACTCCTAGATGGGTCATTCAAAGCCAACTGGATTTTCAACCTTTTTGCCAAAGTTTCTCTCCCCACGAAGTTGAGTTCTGTTTGTTGGAGATTCATGCGGAAGGCAGAAAGACAGACAGTTGGAGACCCTTTGCATTACATTCTTTCCAACTTTCTCTTGGGTTGGAAAGGTCAAAAAGAAGAGAAAACCTGCTCCTTTTCCTACCAAAAACAACAGATTCCTTCCTTTCCTTCTCCTTCCCACTCCATTTTCTTCCCTAGAGAGTGCCTGCTTCAACAGCCATTGATTCCACCCAACCCATTCCTCTTCCATTCCCAGTACAAATTTTGTCTTCGGCTCTTAACGCTTGTCCTGAGTTTGAAACATGAGCTTTGTAGGAAACGAGGAAGCAACTTGCTTGCTATTCTTGTGCACATATCATCTTTATTTCAACATGAATTGTCTAGGGAAACTTTCTTCTGGTTTGGGCCTTTTGTCTTCCACCGCTTGTCAACAGTCACTGACAGGTTCAATAACCGTATGTTGTGCCAGTTTCCTAAAACACCCTATCAGCAGTCTTTTGTGTACATCTCTTATTGCCAAAGTTCTAGTGCTTGGATTTTTGATTACTTTTGTCACTTCACTTTAATCCAGGATCCAGGGGTTATTTATTCACCGTGTGTGATTATTATCTAGTTTACTTAAGTCTTTCTTTCTTGTCAAATGCTATTATGCTTCGGAGTGAATGAAATACAAAGACCCTACTTTCTCTCTTGTGCTGCCATGAAAGTCTCCATTGGCTTTGAATGACAAGATACTTGATAGAAGTAAGAGGTTTTATTTATTTATTTATTTTGCTCCCAACGATGGGGAAAAATGGAATGCACTAATATACTTATTTTTCCTGAAAGGTTGATGGCTTGAAAACCCTAATAAAAATAATAGAAATGTGACAATAATGCAGGTTATTCATGTGCCTTGTTTTATTATAGTAATATTTGACATAGTTTCAATTTTTTATCCATTCCTGAGCATCAGTATGATTTGCGGTGGTTTACCAATTTTGTTAATAAAGTAAATAAGTACTCCTAATCAGATTATATTTATTAGATAATAAATAGCTAACTAGCTAACCTGAGCCCTTCTTTTGCAGATGTACTGCATGTTTCATTGTATAATAGCTACAGTGTGATAGAATCACTGTAAATGAGAGTAAAGCCATTTCAAACCATTAACTGTATGATATGGTAGATTAACCAATTGTTCAAGGCAGGGATCTTCAAACTTGACAGCTTTAAGATTTATGGACTTCAACTCCCAGAATTCCTTCTCCAGTCATGTTAGCTCCAGAATTCTGGAAGTTGAAGTCCACAAGTCTTAAATTTGCCAAGTTTGAAGACTCTTGGTTCAAGCAACATATGAAGAAAAGTAAGCTTTGGGGGAACTAGAGCCATTGATTAATCATGCTTACTGTTGGTGGTTCTGGATTACTTCACTGATTTTAGCAACAATTTCTCCAAGGGTTACTGGCCTGTAATTTAATAATACACTTAAGCAAAGACACATTGCTGCCTTTATTATGTCTTCTAAGATGTTGGATGGAATAGATCTTTGGGGAGCCTCATTAGTACATCTCATTCTATATGAAAGACATCAATCTATTATGCAGAAACAAATTGACCAAGATCTGAGACAGTATGGATTGTTAATATCAGTCCTATTTGCCTTGGACCTATCAAAAACTTAGGTAGAACTTAAACAGAGAATATGGAATTCAGACATTCACGCAGATAGTGGCAAACCAGGGAACCAAAAATGACACGAGGAGTTAATTCAGAGTAGTTTCTTTATGGTTGTTCACCTATAGACAGAATCTTGCCAGACTAAAGCATTATCATATAATAACTATGTATATACTTATACCTATTATCTTGTAAGCGATTGACAAATCAAAATAAACAGATAAATATCACTCGACCAAGTGCACCAGGAGAAGCAGCTGGTTGTCTCCCTCTTCCAGGAGATCAGGGGAAACAAATTCCCAAAGTATAGTTTTTCATTGATGGGGCAAGACCTCTGCATGGGCTCCTGTTGGAGTTCAGTTTGCCTCCAATATTATCCACCTTCTGAAAAAAGTTGAAGCCAGAGCTTTTCTGGAAGATATTATAGACTTGCTATCAAGTGTTGAGAATTTTAGTTGTGTTATCAGCTTATATTTTCGTATGGTTATTGTATGCTTATTTTGGGGAGTCATTGAGTAATAAATAAAATAAATAGAAGATGGTACTATAATAGCAACAATTTATTAAACTTGTACTGCATTCAACTGTCAAAGACTTTGGAAGGCTCACGAAAATCAAACAAAAAAAAATTACAATAAAATCAGAAATAAGAAATAAAGATACTGTGGAGAAAGTGTTCCCAGATCTGCAGTTTTCCACCAGAAAAAGTGTCCTTTCTGTATCTACTTCTGCATTTAGTTTAGGAAGGCTGGGCCTCTGAAGACAATATTAGGGAGTGGTAAGACTCAACCAGGGAGAGATGTTTCTTCAGATACCACTAAACACCCAAAAATTTAGGAGAGCAGCAGCTCTTGTTTTTTTGATGACCTTCTAGTTCAGTGTTTCTCAACCTGTGATCTGCCAAACCCTGGTGGCAGAGGTGGTATTCAGCAGGTTCTGACCAGTTCTGGAGAACCGGTAGCGGAAATTTTGAATAGTTCGGAGAACCGGTAAATCCCACCTCTGACTGGCCCCGCCCTCATCTCTGCTTTCCATTGAGTCCCAGCTGATAGGCTGGGTCTTCTTTGGTTGCCCTGAACAGGAGAACGGAGCTGGAAAGCAGGTTAGAGGGGTGGGGAGGGAATGGGGATTTTGGAGTATCCCTCCCCTGGAGTGGGGAGGGAATGGAGATTTTATAGTGTCCTTCCCCTGCCACGCCCAACAAGCCACACCCACCAAGCCATGCCCACCAAGCCAAGCCACACCCATCAAGCCATGCCCATAGAACCAGTAGTCATTTTTTTTTTAATCCCACCACTGCCTGGTGGGCCATGATGTCATCACAGGGGTTCCACGAAGGCTTGAAGAAATGCTATGCTTTTAATCTGGAGTTAAGTCTTGGTGGTCCGTGGCTATGGTCCATGAGCACAAAAGGTATTTAAAGGAGGTCCCTGGTGAGCAAAGGTTGAGAGCCGCTGCTCTAATTCTTCCATTGAACTTAGAATATAGAACTCATTCAATCTGATCAGCAAAAGACTTTCTTCTACACCTTAAGCCACATGGCCAAACATCCTACGTACTTTTGTCCAACAGGTCTTCTATTCACTGGGTGCAGGTGCTCTTACCGCTCATTAATCTCCTTTGATTAAAGCAACAGGTGATACTTCCTGATCTATGTATCATTTTTAATAAGGTGTGTGTAGAGGACCTAGGGCGGATCTGTACCTCCCACCCTGCTTTGCAAATAACGGGAAACAATCACCTGATGAGGGAGGATTTTACTAGACAAACGTTTCTGTTAATTCTTTTCACCCGCCCAAACACAGGGCAAGAAAAGTTTGACATTCTCATGTCAATACACAGTCAAAGGCCATTCAAAAGGGAGGGGAAGGATCCTGTTAGCAGATTAAACAAAGACAGGGGTTTTGCAGAGGGTTTTTTAATGTGTAGGAATGGGAGCAGAATCCCATCTCAAGGATTTTAACGTGGGCTGCAATGGGAGTCTCTGGCAGGGCATAAACTCGATAGTTGGCAGGGCATAAACTGGACAGTCTGTTATATTTGGGCAACTATTGAAATGCAGCTGCTCCATTGTGGACTGATATTCCCATTCCACTCTGCTGATGCTCACTCCTCATAATGCAATTGCAATAGACGTGTATACCACCCCATAGTACTTTACAACACACTCTGGGCAGTTTATAATGTCAGCATATTTCCCCTAATAATCTGTGTCCTGATTTTCCAGATCTTGGAAGGGTAGAAGGTTAAGTCAACCTTGAGCTGGTCAGGATTGAACTCTAGGCTGTGGGCAGAGTAAGCCTGCAACACTGCATTCTAACCACTGTGCCATCAGAGCATTGCAGGAAATTTAAAAGGGTTCCTAGCCATAATTTTTTTTTTGCTATCATCAAGAAATGTTGCTGTAAGAGATGATCTACAGCATGAGGGAGGGGTCAAATGTGTCATCACTCTTGAATCTCTTTGTGCCCACAAAGAGATCTAAGCCCAGCCGCCTTGAATTCCATTGACTCTTATCTATCACCAACTCTCTTTGACTGTTAGTAGTTCAGATTCTTGTAGCGTTCACTAAACCTGTATTCATCTGAGCTCCCTGGATTCCTGATTTCCTGCGCTTTGAGAGTTGCTGTTGGAATGGAAAGAATACCTGGTCAGAAAGCTGGCTGAGGAATTCTGGGAGTTGAAGTCCACCAGACTTAAAGCTGCCAAGGTTGGAGACCCCTGTGTAGGCAATAAGAAAACTTGAAACAGATTTTATATAGACATATAAAACATTTCATGAGAACTGCATGAAATCATCCAGAAAACTCGAACGTTATGACTGTTATTTCTGATTGCACAGAAATGGGTGTAGGGATTTTTAAGTAATGCTCTTTTAAAATCTATCTCTTAAATAAAAATGCCTATATCCTCTCATCACCGACACAGAGTTTTAGCTGGCTGCCATGGTGTGTCTGAGTTTTGGAGTGCTGGAATAACAGACCTCCGTTGGAGTTTTTCAAGTCAAATAAAAAGTTAGATCCATCTTGTACTTCAGTTGAAGTTATTTTCCCTGGACTTGGTTTCCAGCTGGATTAGGTACACATCCCTCTTTATATCAATTCTTCACCTAATACTATATTCCATACCCAGGTTTCAAGCAGAAAAGTTAATTAGCTCCATTACCCTGCCCTTAAAACATTGCTAATACTCACCTGAAATCCATCTTACCTATAATTTAGCTAATTAACTCAGACCCATCAGCCTGAGATGGCAGAAAATAATCTTTTGCTTCCTTCTATGTAATCGCCTTCTAGGTATTTCTTATTTTTCAAGCTGAAAATACTCAGGGACCTTTCACTGAATATAACAGAATAACAAAGTTGGAAGGGACCTTGGAGGTCTTCTAGTCCAGCCCCTTGGTCAAGCAGGGAACCCAATACCAGGGATCCCCAACCTCTTGTTCGTGCTCCCTGTGTGGGTCATGAGAGGTTTTGCTACTGGGCCACGGAAACAGCTGGTGAGCACATGCGCAGATATGCACATCCTCCTGGCATGAGCAGTGGGTGTGCCCATGTGTTCCTTTTGCAGGAGCACATGTGTATGCTGCTTGTGCAAATGGAGCTGTGTGTGCTCACTTGCCATCCACTTGCGCAAACCATTCCCTCCCCCCACCCACAGGTCCACAAAGTCTGAAACATTGAGGAACATTTCTGGCTGCCCTATCCCATTTCAAACAAATCATTGTCCAATCTCTACTTAAAACATACAGCATCCTTGCATGGGATGGGAACAGCTCTGCAGCAGACAAAAAAAACAACTCTACAGAGAATCATTAAAACTGCCCAGAATATCATCCGGCTCCAGCTACCAGCCCTGGATGACATCTTCGCATCTCACTGTTTGAGGAAGTGGCACAACATTCGCAGAGACTCTTCCCATCCTGCTTACAATCTTTGTGGAACTGTTGCCTTCTGGCAGAAGATACAGAACAATGAAAACTCAGACCACACGTTTCCTGAACAGTTTTTATCCCAGAGCTAGAATTGCACTTAACAATGAACTTAAGGACCAGCATCAGTGAGTTGTTGGACAGTATTACTTGGTCTGTTGTGTGGATGCTTGTGTGTTTTTAGGGGGTGGTGAATTTGGTGGGTGGGGGTGAGTTTGGGGATTGTTATGTGTGTGTGTGTGTGTTGGGTCTGGTCTCTGGGTGTTATGTGAATTTCATTGTATGTGTATACTGCATATATACTGTACTATAATGACAATAAAGTATTATTATTATTATTATTATTATTATTATTATTATTATTATTATTATTATTATTATTATTAAAACCTCCAGCGATGGGGCACTCACAGCTGCTGAAGGCAAGTCATTCCACGGATTAATTGTTCTCATGGTCAGGAAATTTCCCTCCTTTATAAGTTTCCATTCATTGCTTCTTGTCCTGCCCTCAGGTACTTTGGAGAATAGCTTGACCCCCTCTTCTTTCTGGCAGCCCCTCTAATATTGGAACATTGCTATCATCTCACCCCTGGTCCTTTTCTTCATTAGACTAAACACAAGTAGTTCCTACAAGTATTCATTATATGTTTCAGCACCAGTCCCCTAATCATTTTTGTTGCTCTTCTCTGCACTCTTTCTAGACACTTAATATATATTTTTTACACTGTGGTGACCGAAACTGGATGCAATATTCCATATGCTCCAGTTTGTCTCCATTCTTTTTAAGGAGTGGTACCCACAACTAAACATAATCATGTTGCTTTGCAGGAGGCATCTGGAGGATACTGGAGCTTCAAACTGAATTCAACCTTGTCCTGTTAGTGCTACTAGATAAATTGATTGTGTCATTGGAGATTAAGCTGTCCTAAAAGAAAAAAAAAAGTTACATAGAACTGAAGTACATTTTTCATCCAGTGCAATTTTGTATTTATTTTTCATGGCTCTTGGGTTCTTATCAGAAGATAGGGCTTTGGGTAGGCTGATATCATTGTTTAGGATTTGTAACACTTTTGTTCTTGTTCATGCTTAAAATTTTTCTTCTGAGAGACAAAAGCCAAGCAGCTTTTGCATATCAGCAGAGCCCTGGGCAAAAAAAAGGGGAAAAAAAGAATGATTGTTGGAATTGGGTATATCTAGTTTAATGCAAAAAAAGGACTAGGGGTGACATGATAGCAGTGTTCCAATATCTCTGGAGCTGCCACAAAGAAGAGGGGGTCAAGCTATTCTCCAAAGCACCTGAGGGCAGGACAAGAAGCAATGAGTGGAAACTAATATAGGAGAGAAGTAACTTAGAACTAAGAAGAAATTTCTTGACAGTGAGAACAATTAATCAGTGGAACAACTAGAAGTTGTAAATGCTCCAATACCAGAAGTTTTTAAGAAGAGATTGGATAACCACTAGATGGACTCGCAACTGGCTGACAAAACGTATTCAACGAGTAGTCCTTAATGGGTCTAAGTCTACATGGATGGAAGTAAGCAGTGGGGTGACACAAGGTTCCGTCTTAGGCCCAGTACTCTTCAATATCTTCATTAATGACTTAGATGAGGGAATAGAAGAGAAACTTACCAAATTTGCAGATGATACTAAGCTAGCAGGAATAGCTAACGCCCAAGAAGATAGGCTCAGGATCCAGATAAATCTTGACAGACTAGAACACTGGGCCATATTTAACAAAATGAAATTCAGTGTAGAGAAAAGTAAAGTCCTACACTTAGGCAAGAAAAACCAAAAGTACACATATAGACTGGGTGAAACCAGGCTCAATAGCAGTAACGGTGAGAGGGATCTTGAAGTCTTAGTGGACAACCAGCTAAATAGGAGCCAGCAGTACGCAGCAGCAGCCAAAAAAGCTAATGTAATCTTAAGTTGCATTAACAGAGGGATACAATCGAGATCAAGTGAGTTACTAATACCACTCTATAAAGCCTTAGTAAGTTCACACCTAGAGTACTGTATCCAGTTTTGGTCACCATATTATAAAAAACATGTTGAGATTCTAGAAAAAGCACAGAGAAGAGCAGGATGATTAGAGGACTGGAGACTAAAACATATGCAGAACGATTACAGGAACTGGGCATGGCTAGTCAGTGAATAGAAGGACCAGGGGAGACAGGATAGCAGTCTTCCAGTATTTGAGAGGCTGCCCCAGAGAGGAAGGGGTCAAGCTATTTTCTAAAGCACCAAAGGCCAGGCAAGGAATAATGGATGGAAACTGAACAAGGGGAGATTCAACCTAGAAATAAGGAGGAATTTTCTGACAGAGTAATCAACCAATGGAACAAAAGATGCCCTCGGAAGTTGTGGGAACATCATCACTTGAGACTTTCAAGCAGGGATTGGACTTCCATTTGTCAGAAATGGTGTAGGGTCTCCTGCTTGGGCAGGGGGTTGGACTAGGTGACCTTATAAGGTCCCTTCCAACTCTGATTATCTGTTATCTGTAACCATTTGTCTGAAATGGGATAGGGTTTCCTGCCCAAGCAGGGGGTTGGACTAGAGGACCTGCAAGGTCCCTTCCAACTCTGTGATTCTGTTCTGTTATCTGTTCATTACCAAGAACCCTAAGATTTTCTGATAGGACAAGTTGTAAAGTGAAAATTGCTCCTATTTGAATCCTCAGTCCAATTCAACAAAGCATTGGTCATGTTCACCATAATGCACTATAACCAGACCAATATACCATGTTCTGGCTAAATGGGACAGTCGGTTAAAAGTTGCAAAGCAAAATCAACTAAAATGACAGGTTTGAGTGGGATATGGCTGAAGTAACACATTTTATAAAAGTTTTCTTTAAAGGCTGCAGCCATTGTTAATTTATAGTTTTTGTTCCACAGTTTTTCTCATTCCTCTAATTGTATGCCAGTTGCTAAGTACACAAATTTTGATCCTATGACTATGGGGAATGTTGCAGCAGTCATATGTAAAAGGACTAGTTGTAAGTCACTTTTTTCAATGCTGTTGTAATTTGGAATGGTCGATAAATGACCAGTTGAAAGTTGAGGGTACCCTGTATTACTACAAATGTCCACATTGGATCAGAAAGTTCCTCCGGAAAGCCCTCTTTGAAATCTCCCGTACTGGCCTAAATAAGAACCTTTCTGGATAACCAGCAGACATCCCATAAACTCTTGCAATAAGTCATAGAACTGCTACCATTGCCAATGTTATGGGTGATGGTGGGTGATCAGTCTCAAATCCTTTCATGTTCCCAAGAGATCTAAGTCCAGTTCATCTTGAATTCCATTGACATCTACCATCAGTTTGCATTGACCCAGTGGTGGGATTCAAATTATTTTACTACCAGTTCTGTGGGTGTAGTTTGGTGGGCCTGGTAGGGGAAGGATACTGCAAAATCCCCATTTCCTCCCCACCGCACTAACCTGCTTTCCAGCTCCGTTCTCCTGGGCAGGGCAACAAAAGAAGATCCAGCTAATCAGCTGGGACTCGGGAGGCAGAGAATAGATGGGGTTGGTGGGGCCAGTCAGAGGTGGTATTTGCCAGTTCTCTGAACTACACAAACTTTTCGCTACCGGTTCTCCAGAACTGGTCAGAACCTGCTGAATACCACCTCTGGTGATGGTGGAGTGTTGAAGTCAGTATGGTCCATCTTGCAGTAAGGATGCTGGGCACCCACTGGACCTGGTCTTGAAGCTAAGGAGCCATACTAGCCTGTTGACATCATTCGCTCACCCTACCCTACCCCATAGTTTCTTCTGCTGTAAGTGTTCTTTAGGCAAAAGCACAAGCTTTCCCTTGGCACGGTGGCTTGGTTTCCTTGCCAGGTTTGTGGTTGAATGCATGCAAATGTTTGTCCAATGCTAGCCAAAAACAGACCTTTTTCTTCCCCTACAGCTTGACATAATTTGGCAGGAGCAACTGTCAACGTTATGTAAGCCTCTTGATGGAGCTGTTAGCAATGGAGCATGGGGCCCTTTGACAGATGTTCAATGATGCGTCCAATTTTGCTAATGGTACACCAGTATGACTGTAAAATGCCAGAAAATGCTTCTGTGCCTTTGTGGTTAGATGCTTTTCTTCGTTCTCATTCATCAAGAGGAAGTGAATATTTGCATACCTCCCTGCCATGAGTTTAATGGAGTAATGGGCATCTTGGGGTTATTTGCTTATTAAAACATCACACTCCTTTTTCTTCACATTTCTTCTAAATCTCATTCCGCTTGGCTGCCTCCTTGATGTTTAAAATCGGACTTCCTTTCTCCTCACTTGTTTGATCAGTCCGTTTGTATCTTGTTATAATTTCTGTAGCAATACATTATCCGTTGCTGGCTTGCTGGGCCTGTCACAACTTCACCAGAGCCTCTTTAGCCAGACTGTTCAGGGTGATCCAGAATGCCCTTCATGACTGCCCTAGTGGTCCTATGGCACAACACCACACCAGACTTCGCCCGGTCCTAACAATCCCTTACTTTGTCCTGTTACCATCTCTCACAATGTGGATGTTGGGTAGCATTTGAGAGGCTGTGAAGTTGGACTTTGAGAGGCTTTATCCAGAAGAAGATGGAGAGACAACATCAAAGACATACTACAATAAAATCAATTAACAGTGGTTGAGACTGCCTGAAGAGCAAGAGTCAGAACTTTGTATCATTTTCGACACCTGAACCAGTAAAGGAGGAGGAGGAGGAAGAGGGGGAGTAGGAGGAGAGGAGTGGGAAGGGGAAGGGGAAGAAGAAGAAGGAGAAGAAGGAGAAGAAGAAGAAGAAGAGGAGGAAGAAGAGGAGGAGAGGAGGGGAAGGGAAGGAGGAGGAGGGGAGGAGGAGGAGGAGGAGGAGGAGGAGGAGGAGGAGAAGAGGAGGAGAAGAGAAGAAGAAGAAGAGGAAGAAAGAAGAAGAAGAGGAAGAGGAGGAGGAGGAGGAGGAGGAGGAGGAGGAGGAGGAGGAGGAGGAGGAGGAGGAGGAGGAGGAGGAGGAGGAGGAGAAGAAGAGGAGAAGAAGAGGGGGAGGACAAGGAAGACAATATTAGATCCCACAGGTTCTAATATTGGGAGCTCATTATACTATACAATATATTATTAAGCTGACACCATGCAAAATACTACCCATCTCTCTTTGAAGTTGCCATAAAGCAGAGCAAGCATAACCTTTACTGTCCACATTGCTATTTCCTATCCTCCTTGCTATGAACAATGGAGGGAACTAGGTATGTGTAGTTTAATAAAGAGAAAGCTGTTTTGGGGAATTCTGGTAGTTGAAGTCCATAGGTCTTAAAGTTGTCAAGGTTGGACACCCCTGGTCTAGCCACTCTATGCTTCCGATGAAGGGACCAGCAATGCATGAAAACTGATGCATTAATTGGAAATGCATTAATTAACAAAATGCATTAATTGGAAAAGGTGCTCCCAGACTTGTTCTGAGTTTTTGCCACCATGGATTAATATAGGTCTCTTTCTACAATGCTAGGCAAATATTGTTTTCCTTTTAGAGAGAAAGCGATTGAAATGGACAAATACAGAGAAGAGGGAACAACATTATTTTCTGGATAGGCAGAAAATGCAGAAATAGAGCCAATGCTCCCCTAAACCATTGCTGTTTATATCCTTTCCCTCATGACTTTGTGTCAATGGGGGGTATAGCAGAATTGATTCCACAGAAGGTTTTGACATATGATGCTGGAATATGGGAGAAAAATGTTCTTTTATGCTGATTCAGCTAATGATGGTTTAGAGCAGGGGTGTCCAACCTTGGCAACTTTAAGACTTGTGGACTTCAACTCCCAGAATTCCTCAGCCAGCTTTGCTGGCTGAGGAATTCTGGGAGTTGAAGTCCACAAGTCTTAAAGTTGCCAAGGTTGGACACCCCTGGTTTAGAGGTAGGTAAAGGTTCCCCTTGCACATACATGCTCAATGTTTCCAGCTCTAGGGGGTCCCAGTGCTCATCTCTGTTACAAATCCGAAGAGCCAGCGCTGTCCGAAGACGTTTCCGTGGTCATGTGGCCGGCATGACTAAACGCCTTTGAAGGCACACGGAATGCTGTTACCTTCCCACCAAAGGGGTCCCTATTTTTCTACTTGCATTTTCTTTAACGTGTTTTCAAACTGCTAGTTTGGCAGAAGCTGGGACAAGTAATGGGAGCTCATTCCCTTACACGGTTGTAGGGATTCGAACCGCCGAACTGCCAACCTTTCTGATCGACAAACTTAGCGCCTTAGGCACTGAGCCACTGCATCCATATAATAATGGTTTAAGACTGCCTTATTCATAGGCTGGAATCCAGATAAGTGTCTATGGAGATTCTTAATAAAGGTGCTTTTTTCAAAAGGCAACTGGGAATTCCTTCGTTTTGCCTGGAGACATTTCACTTCTCATCCAAGAAGCTTCTTCAATTTCACTTCTCATCCAACTTGGATATGAAGTGAAATGTCTTCAAGCAAACCAAGGAAATTCTAGTTGCCTTTTGAAAACACACCTTTGGAATAATCCAGGTAAAGGCTATATTGAGGGTCTGAGAGAGAAAACTGGTGTTGTTGGGCTTTGAGAAGTGCGAATGAGAAAGAAGATGTGTAGATGCATGGAGGCCCCATGAATTCATCGCATGTAATTTTTGATTCAGTTTCAAATCTCTGGAAATAATTGATTCAGAAGTTTAGGAAGTCTCTAGTCTAAGAATGTGTAGCTATAGATGTGAATCCAGTCCATTTTGCATCAGGACAGTACTTAAATTTGTATTCCAATTGACACAGTTGCTATGCAAACTTGTCTTTTGTTGATTTTAAATTTCTCTGATGTTATTTTTTTTTAAAAAATGGCATGGATGCTGTTTTTAAAATACTTTGTTATGGGATTGTCCAAGGTATCGTTCTTTAATCTGGTACTTCCTAGCTACGCTGGATCAGGAACCCCAGATTTTCAAGACAGGACAGATAAACTGAAGGTGGATGATTATTTGAGGGTAATATTTTGTATGATGCATGGCATATGTGAGCCAAGGAACTTTTAATTCTCCTTAAATGAACAATGCCAGAAGTCAATGAATAGAACAACAGTAGAGGAAACAGACAACAAGATAGAATTACATTTTCTTTAAAATGTAACAGTCCATTTGCTCTTGCTTTCAAGAATGAAAATTCTCAATGAAGCATGGTGAGTTACCCAAACCAGGAATAAATAAACAAAACAAAAACTGTTGGTCTGTTAATGTGCTATCTACCAGCAAAAGTAACTGAGAGTTAATCGCTTATTTAGAAATACATTTGCAAATGTGATGGAGTGTGTTCCTCAAGAAGTAGAAGTATTATATATGATTCGGTTGGGATGTGTACTGTAAACTAATAAAATCACATTCTTGCCTGTTCTGTGCAGTGCAGTTTTTTTTCCAATCAAGAGCACTTTCAGTTGTGTTTTAATAAATTTCATCATATACACCTTGCACAATCAGGAATAGCTGTTGCTACTGGTCTGATGCAACGACCTATGTCAGCTTTGGAAGCCATATGTTACTTAGAATCTTCCACGCTGCCACATTTTAGTGCCTGGGAATTTGGGAGGGGGGATTTTTAGAGAGAGTTGTTAGACATAATAACATTCTTCTTCTGAGTCAAGGACAAGCCATCCTGCACCTGGGAAAGGAGTGGTTGGAGGGAAGTCTCCAGTTGTGACGGATGGTTAATTAATTAATTAATTAATTAATGATTAGTGTAATTAATTGATTAGTGATTAGAGTAATTAATTGATCAGGCTGATTGTTGCTCAGGAATATTATCTGACTTGAGAGATTACTGCAATTGATTGTTTGATGTAATATTGGCTATATAGATTACCCAAAATTGTTCCTTTAATTAATTCAATCAACGTACTATTTTAACAATCCTACCATGCCAAAAAGTAAATTCTACGTCAAACCACAACCTAAAGAGAAGATGATCACCATCAATGAACCACAAGACTCCTGCACATGCCTTAAATGCTACAAAAATCTAAAGGATAATGAAAACTCCATCAAATGTTCTCTGTGTAAAAAATACACTCATCATGACTGCTTGGGATTACCTGAGCAGATGATTCAATACCTAAAATCATCCAATGAGTTTCCATATTTCTGCAAATCATGCAGACCCAAACTGGATCTGTCTGAAAGAGTTGATACCATCGAAACCATTGAAACATCCCCTACCATCGAAACCATTAAAACATCCCTCAACATCATAGTAGCATCCCTGGACGCCGTAAAAGAAAGAATATCCAACCTTGAAAAAAAGACACAACGCAAAAACCTGAACATCCAATAGCTACAAACCACATCTCTACCAAACAACCACAGTCCAATCCAAAACCCAATCCACAAATAAACACAACCCAGACAAATATTGATATCCCAATCCTCATCAGAGAAGCCGTTGAGCGTGAACGGAAACGTCCAAAACGCCATCTTATTTGGTCTAGAAGACATCAATGTCAATGATGACATCACAACTGTCCGAAACATCATCAGAAATTATCAAGCATCAACCATCTCCGCTGATGAAATACTTGACATTTCCGCATCGACCGAGAGCTCAAAAATAGAGACGGCTCTGTGGCCCCACGCTTGTGCAGGGTCATTTGCAAAAATGAATCAAGCAAACGTAAATTCATTTATACTATAAACTCACTTGCCAAAACCAACACCAACCATAAGAACCTCCGTTGCCGCCTGACCTAACCATACAGCAACGTGCCCGCTCCCGTGTACTCCGCATCGAACTCAAAAACCGTCTAGACAATGGAGAGGAGGACCTGTACATTGACTACCATGCTGACTGTATCAAAAGTAAGCCACGCAACCCAATACTCAGCTTTTACCCTCAACCACAACCCTACCTCAACCCATCCACCATCACCCAAGACTAGGCATGCACGCCCCCAACTACCTCAATTCCAACTACTGCCAGCCTTAAATGCAAACTACTCAATGCAAGAAGCCTCGTGAATAAAATACCTGAATTTCTCTTCCTCCTAAATATGGCTAACTTCGACATTATATTTGTCTGTGAAACATGGCTCAATGCATCTCTCCCTGACTCCATTACCACAGTAAGAAACTATCATGTTTACAGATCAGATCGTGAAAATCGTCGAGGAGGTGGTGTTGCTATATTCTATAAAAAATCCTTACATCTAAAAAATATCCAAGTTACCCAGGAGCTTGCCCTTCCTGAAACCATCATCTGTGAACTATCCTCAAATATCACAATTCGATTCTTACTATGTTACATCGAACATCGAACATGTAAACAAGCTAAATACATTACTAACATGGGCTGCATCCTGCCCATACCCTTTTATCCTTCTTGGTGATTTCAATCTACCTCATATTGACTGGACCCTAAATGATTGTACAACTGAAATCATACACACAACCTTCTACAATGCTATTACAAATCTGGGACTGGAACAACTAGTAATCAACAACACTAGACTAAACAACTGCCTCGATCTCATCTTCTGCAACAGTTTGAACCTAATTTACGGAATACAAACTAAAGAACCCTTCTCCAGTAGTGACCACAATATGATTGACTTTTGTCTCAACATACATCCACACAAAAATCACCACAATGATGTAATCCCCTATTGTAACTTCAAAAAGGCAACTATGATCTTATAGACAACGATCTCTCATCCCTTGATTGGCAATCTCTATTCACTGGATGCAATACCGTTGAAGACCATTACAACATATTTTTACTTGAAGTCAAAAGAGTCATCAAACTATATGTTCCAACAACTCCCAAAACAAAACAAAAAAGCAGATTACCCATATCAATAAGGAAACTTCAATCCAAAAAGAGATCACTCTGGCGGAAAAACAAATCTGGTCACGTTGCAATTTCAAAAACTGATACAAAAATTTATGCCACCAGATAAAGACTGAATGCACCAATTATCACATTAAACAAGAGGAAAACCTTCTAAGCACCAATTCCACCCGAGCTTTTTACAATTTTGTAAACAACAAACTAAAAGACTCAAGGTCCATCCCTCCCTTGATAGGACCTGATGGTAAAGACTGCAACGACGACACCATTAAAGCCAACATCTTTAACACATTCTTCGGCTCAGTATTTGTAAACAGCAATGGATCATGCCCAGTATTTCCTAGCCGTACCACAGATAACAACAATGATCTAATACATATCGATTTCACAGAAGACAATGTCGAAAAATCACTACGCAATCTAAAACCATCTCTATCTATTGGACCGGATGGAATATGTGCCTACTTCTTAAGAAAGCTATCCACTGCCATAGCCAAACCTCTAAGCATAATCTTTGAAAAATCTTTCAGGACCAGCTCCTTGCCTAACCTATGGTCACAAGCCACAGTCATCCCCATCTTCAAAAAGGGAGACCCAAGCCTAGTTGAAAATTACAGGCCAATCTCCTTATGCTGCGTCACCTGTAAAGTCATGGAATCAATTATTAACCAATCCATCATCCTCCACTTAGAGACAAACAACCTACTCTCCAATAAACAATTTGGTTTCAGAAAAAAAACTATCCTGTAATCTGCAACTCTTACACTGCAAAAACATATGGACGACACAACTCGACCAGGGCAAAGCAATAGAGATCAATCTACATAGACTTCTGTAAAGCCTTTGATTCAGTGGTACACGACAAACTACTCCTAAAAATAAAATCCTATGGTATCTCTGGACAACGGAATAACTGGATAGAAGCATTCCTGTCAAACAGACAACAAATGGTCAAAATCGGGAGCGTCCTATCAAATCCAGTACCTGTCAATAGTGGTGTCCCCCAGGGCAGTGTTCTAGGACCAACTCTCTTCATACTCTACATAAACGACCTCTGTGATCATATTAAGAGCAATTGCATTCTCTTCGCTGATGATGTAAAGCTGTTCAATACCACAGACAATACTGCTACCCTACAAAAAGATCTTGACTATGTATCTGAATGGTCAAACAAATGGCAACTTCAAATCTCAACAAATAAATGCTCTGTCTTACATATTGGCAAAAAAAATCAGAAAATTAAATACAAGCTGAATAGTCAAGATCTTGTTGATGACCCAAGCTCTGTAAAGGACCTTGGAATACTCACCTCTAATGATCTAAGTGCTAGAGCCCACTGCAACTACATAGCCAAAAAGGCATTAAGAGTTGTTAACCTAATCCTACGTAGTTTTTTCTCTGGTAATATCACACTACTAACCAGAGCATACAAAACATTTGCTAGACCAATACTCGAATACAGTTCATCAGTCTGGAACCCACACTACGTATCTGATATTAGCACAATTGAGAAAGTCCAGAAGTATTTCACAAGAAGAGTTCTCCACTCTTCTACTCGTTGTAGAATACCTTATGCCACCAGACTTGAAATTCTAAAACTAGAAAACCTTGAATTACGCTGTCTTTGGTCTGACTTAAGCATGGTATATAAAATCATACATTGCAATGTCCTACCTGTCAATGAATACTTCAGCTTCAACCATAACAACACAAGAGCACACAATAGATACAAACTCAAAGTAAACCGCACCAAACTTGATTGCAGGAAATACGACTTCAGCAATAGAGTGGTCAATGTCTGGAATACTCTACCCGACTCTGTAGTCTCTTCCCCAAACCCCAAAAACTTTAACCTTAGACTGTCTACTATTGACCTCACCCCTTTCCTAAGAGGTCTGTAGGGGGCGTGCATAAGCGCACCATCGTGCCTACCGTCCCTGTCCTATTGTTTCTCTTATTCTTTTATTTTTCTTATATGTACCCATTTCATGTATTCACAACTATGTATACACTTATACTTATTATCTTGTAAACAATTGGCAAATCAAATAAATAAATAAAATAAATAAATGGTGATTGGACCATGTGATGGACAAATGGGTGCAGGGGATGGATCTTTGAATTTTTATTGGGTAAGGAAAACCCAGAACTCTTAGATTAAGGTTTTCCCAGATGTGCCAATATGACAACTCTAATAAAATGGAGCTTTGAGAAAATGCCTGTCTTGGAGTTTATTGGTTTGGAGATTGTTAGCTGGAACGCTGACAACCTACAGTCTTAAAGAGTATTGGCCCTGTAACCCAAGGGAATTGGACACAACTGCAGTAGGAGATGTAATATGGCTGAGTCAAATCTTCAGCTTGATTTGCTCAAATTGCCTAAATCATTTCTCTTTGTGTTTAAAAAGAACTTGTTGTTTAATAAAAGATAGCCTGGAAAATAATCTTTGGTTCTGTTTTGCAAGATCACATTTTAGAAATAGAAAGTGGATAAGGAGCAAGCTTAGCTTTGAAACATTGTGCTCAACATTTGGTAGGTGACCTTCTGCTCTTTTGGTAGTGAAGGGCTGAGGCTGGATAATCCAAGATCTCCTGGCTCTAAATAACAAGATAAAAGGGAAGGGGAAGGGGGGAAAAAAACACCTTATCTGAAGATTAGATGTGCAACATTCTGAATTGTTAGAAAATAGGCAATTATTAGTTCGGTTCACACAAAGATTCTTCTCTAAGAGTACTGGGACATATGCCAAGCACATGTCCTGTTCCAAATATGTAGGACTTTAACTGTTCTAATTTTTTTTTTTAAGGGTTTCCCAAGGTGTCCTTCCTTTCTGTAACTCTTAAGACAATTTCACATCACTGGAAATGCTCCTTTTAAGAATTGCTGTGTTGGGTGAAATGAAAAGTCCACCTAACTCAAGGTTCTCTTTCTAATGATAGGCAATCAATAAACCCAGAAGCAAAAAGAAATGCACACTTTGGAAGCAAGTAATAGTCTTTCATATTTCCAAATCAAGCTAGAAAATCTTCTTTTTAAAATCCTGGAAAAATGCTTTCAGTGAGTTTACCCATTACTAAGCAAGTCAGATTCTGTTGTATCATATAGACTGGGTGAAATCAGGGTCAATAGCAGGAACTGTGAAAGGGATCTTGGAGTCTTAGTGTATAACCAGCTAAATATGAGCCAGCAATGTGCAGCAGCAGCCAAAAAAGCCAATGCAATCCTAAGTTGCATTAACAGGATACAATCAAGATCAAGCAAAAGACTAATACCACTCTATAAAGTAAAATCACATCTAGAATACTATATCCAGTTTTGGTCACCACACTATAAAAAGATGTTGAGACTCTAGAAAGAGTGCAGAGAAGAGCAACCAAGATGATTGGGGGACTGGAGCCTAAAACATATGAAGAACGGTTGCAGGAACTGGGCATGACTAGCCTAGTGAAGAGAAGGACCAGGGGAGACATCATAGCAGTGCTCCAATATTTGAGGGGCTGCCCCAGAGAGAAAGAGGTCAAGCTATTTTCCAGGGCACCTGAAGGCCAGGCAAGGAATAATGGATGGAAACTGATCAAGGAGAGATTCAACCTGGAAATAAGGAGAAATTTTCTGACAGTGAGAACAATCAACCCATGGAATAGAGGTTGCCTTCAGAAGTCGTGGGAGCTTTCAAGAAGAGTTTCCCTGGAAACTTTCAAGAAGAGACTGGACTGCCATCTATCAGAAATGGTGTAGGATCTCCTGCTTGGGCTGGCAGTTGGACTAGGATGATCTACAAGGTCCCTTTCAACTCTGTTAATCTGAAAGATTGTAGCTGTAAATGCACAACATGCCAAGTCTGGATTTGATTAATTTGTGCATCTGTGATGTGTGTTTGCATCTGTCTTAGCTTGTGCACACTTACCCTCTTTGACTAGTTGACAGTCCTGTGTTAATCAGAAAATTGATGGATATACAGTATTTATGTATTATAGTTATAAGATGTATATGACTTTTTATATTTATACAATAATCCTATGTGGCTGACAAAAAAAATCAATCAAACAATAATATAAACACGTTTTTAGAAGCAAAGCATGTTAAGCAAATTTGGTGAACATAGGCTGTACAAGATCATTTTCGTCCATGATCTTTAAGTCTCTACCTTATTGATCCCAGATGGAATCTCATTCCCGGAGCTCTACTGCATTTCAGTAGAGATTCTGGTGCTTATGTTAGATGGCAGCTCCTATTATTGCATGAATTTTAGCTGTAATGGGAGTTTGTGCTCCATTTATAGTTTTTGAGGCACCCATGAGTAAACTCAGGGGTGGGATTCAATTTTTTTAACAACTGGTTCTGTGGGTGTGGCTTAGTTGGTGGGCATGGCTTGGTGGTTATGTGACTGGCTGGGCGTGGCCAACTCAACATCACTCACATCGAGGCATGCATCTCCTCGCCTGGCCTCTTGTGACTGTGGGGATATCTGCAATAGTTGTAAGTGTGAAAAACGGTCATAAGTCACTTTTTTCAGTGCCATTGTAACTTTAAATGGTTACTCCACACAAGCAAAGTACCAGCAAAGGAGGGGAAAAAACTCCAGAGATGTTCCAGAGACAGGAAGTCTAGTCCTGCCAAGAATATAATAAGGGTTAACGGAGAGGCAGTTTCTGTAAGCAACACCAGAATGTTTCCTTCCTGCCTTCCTTACAGGATTAGGCCAGTAATTTCTCCAAACTGCTTAGAATGTTAACAACCTGTTCTAGAAAATAGGTGTGAACCTGTAGAATCCCACCTCTGGTCAAACTACACAAATCTCTAAGTGAATAAAACCAGTACAATCTTTGCAGAGGGCAAAGTAAAGCTTGTAGAACATAGAAGCATAGGGCTGGAAGGGATCATTGAGGTCTTCTAGTCCAACCACAACCTTATACTATTCCGGTCCAGACTATTGTTGAAAACCTCCAATGAGGCACCTACAACTCTTGTAGACATGCTTAAACTTTCAGCACATTTGAATGCATACCTATTTTTTGTGTGCAGTTGTTTACTTTATTCAAAATAAAACAATTGGATGTTAAAGAAATCTTATCAACAATGAGAACAGTTGGATAATGGCATCTCTTCTTAATTAGAAAGGCAGACACTGAATATCAATTCCTGCAGTGAGCAGAGAAGTTGGTTCAAAGATTCAATGTCTCCCTTCTTCTTCCTCTGTTATTCTAACAGTTTCAGAAGAAACTAAAACCTGAATTTAAGCAGCATTTGCACTCTTACAATCAGCTGGGAGGGATTAATTATTGAGAACAAGAACTGAGCCTCCCTTCCTTTGTTAGTATAATAAGAAAGAAAATGGAAAAATATTAACAATTGTATTTCCATCCAGAAGGGAACAATACTCTTCATGCAATCATTAACTATTTTTACCCATCCTTCAATAGCTCAAGGAGGCACATCTTGACCTGCTGATTTTTTTCAAAGTATGCACATTAATTTAGATTGTTTGGTGAACAAATGGAAAATTAGTAATCCAAGAACTCGTAATGCACTTGAGTTAATTGGCAACACTTGAAGAAATGTTTGTAGAGTAGCCAAATGAAGTGGCCTCCTGTAATAGTCTGATCAAAAGGATAATAATTTGTTTTCTCATGTGCTGGATTGCCTGCATCACATTTGAGTAGCTTGACATGATAAGGAGCTGAGGACTAGGTTGACTTACAATGGTAGAGAGAAAGAAGAAACTCTTCCTTGGTTCTCCCAAAAGTGCTTTTTCAAAAGGCAACTGGACTTTGTTTTTCCTTGAAGATGTTTCACTTCTCATCCAAGAAATTTCTTCATTTCTGACTGAATGGTGGAGGGTAGAAGGGTTTAGTTCTGAATCATTCTGAACTGAAGAAGCTTCTTGGATGAGAAGCAAAACGTCTTCAAGGAAAAGCAAAGTCGAAATACTTTTGAAAAAGCACCTTTGGGACAACCATGACCTGAATGACTGAGAATCTCCATAGACATCTTCATTGGTTCAAAAAAAACAGATTTCAACTGAATTCCATTCGATATATTTATGGTCACCGACCGATAAATATTGATACAGACAAATAGAAAAATAAACAATAAGCATCACTCTAATATGATTTAAATAAACCAAAGAGAAAAAGTTGTCCTATATTAAAAGTTTTATTTAATATTAAAAAGGACACCAGACCAAAAAACAAAAACAAAAAAAAAATAGATCAAGCTGCCTAGCAGTTCAGAGGCACCAGGGTAAAAAGTAGAAGGCCCTAAGTTCAAATCTTGCTTAGCAATGAAAGCCAGCTGGGTGACTTTGGGCCAATCACACTCTCTCAATCGAACCCACCTCACAGGAATGTTGTTGTAGGGAAACGAGGAGGAGGAAGTTGTGTTGGATATGTTCACCCCCTTGAGTTATTTGTAAACATAATAAAGGGGGGGGGGGGCGGGATACAAATAAATAATGAAATAACTAAACCTGTGTCTATGGCAGGGGTGGGATTCTACTGGTTTGGACTGGTTCAGACGAACTGGTCGTTCCGGAGAGCATTTGGCCCCGCCTACTTACCCCTGCTCTTTCCTGTGCTGTATTTCCTGGTGTTTTTTTTTTAGCACAGCTGATTCGCGCGGCAGAGTGGTTTTGCCACGCATCATCTGTTTTACTCACCAGGGATGCAGCAGAAGGTAAGTAATTGAGCTGAAAATGGGCTTTTTAAAAGGTAGAGCACGCGTGCGAAGCGAACCGGTTCTTACATCAGTTGAATTGTACCACTCGTGTACGGTACCTTGTCTGTAATACTGGGACAGAAAAGCAATGTTTGGGGGTGTTTCTCACACTGGGAGAGATCAAATTTGCTTCCAGAGACATTGTTAAGGAGAACACTATTATAATAGCATTCTGTACCTACATTCTATCAAGGCACCACAAAATTCAGATTTTGATAAGAAAACAATGTGCTGGGATGGTAGAACTAAAGATTGCCAGTTTCTAATATTTTATGAGACTATATTCATCTTCCTCTGTAGGGGCAAATACCCTTCTAGTACCTTTCAAGGGGAGTTTTTCCCTACGTCCCCCTCCTAATCTTTGGCAGAAAGTAGTTGCAGAAAAACAAATCCTCTCCTATGAATGGATTGTGCCTTAACAAAAGACAGATTTAACAGATAATCAGAGTTGGAAGGGACCTTGTAGGTCATCTAGTCCAACCCCGCGCCCAAGCGGGAGACCCTACACCATTTCTGACAAATGGCAGTCCAATCTCTTCTTGAAGGTCTCAAGTGATGGTGTTCCCACAACTTCCAAGGGCAAGCTGTTCCATTGGTTCATTGTTCTCACTGTCAGAAAGTTTCTCCTTGTTTCCAAGTTAAATCTCTCCTTGTTCAGTTTCCATCCATTATTCCTTGTCCGGCCTTTGGTGCTTTAGAAAATAGCTTGACCCCTTCCTCTCTGGGGCAGCCCCTCAAATATTGGAAGAGTGCTATCCTGTCTCCCCTGGTCCTTCTCTTCCTTAGACTAGCCATGCCCAGTTCCTGCAACCATTCAATGTATGTTTTAGCCTCCAGTTCCCCAATCATCCTGGTTGCTCTTCTCTGCACTTTTTCTGGAGTCTCAACATCTTTTTTATAGTGTGGTGACCAAAACTGGATGTAGTATTCAAGGTGTGGTCTTACTAAGGCTTTATTAGTACCTCACTTGATTTTGATTGTATCCCTCTGTTGATGCAATTTAGGATTGCATTAGCTTTTTTGGCAGCTGCTGCATACTGCTGGCTCATATTTTTTCGTGTTAACAATCCAATAGAAATCTGATGGTTTGTTTCCAAATCTTGGTGGCCCTCTTTTGAGTAGTGGGTAGGATTTCTAATATTTCCAACCCATTTAATTTTTAATTTTTTTAAAAAAAATAAGGCTGTAGAATAGCCCTGATCTAAGAATACCCGTGTTTAAGACTCATATCAACATGCAAGGAGACATGTTTAAAACTCCCTGCATCAGAGATGGTATTCAGCAGGTACCAATTCTCCAGAAATGGTCAGTACTTGCAAATATCACCTCTGACTGGCAAATATCACTGGCAAATACCACCTCTGACTGGAGATTTTACAGTATCCTTTCCCTGCCACGCCCACCAAGCCATGCCCACAGAACCGGTAGTAAAAAAAATTTGAATCCCATCACTGCTCTGCATCCTTTGAAAAGATAGGTTTTTCCTTCACCTCCCTCCTTTCCCCAGTCCTCATTTAAATGTGTAGTTGGAGATTATTTTCACGATTTTTGTCCTTTGAGTGGCAGTGGTAGTGATGGGTGATATCTGTCACTTTAGGTTTCTCAGTCACCTCTCATCGGTTTGATTCATTACATTCTTGAACTAGAGTAGTTAATGATATTTGATATATTTGATGATAGTTGAGGGGTGATAAGAGTAGCAGTCTTTTAGTACTTGTGGGACAGTCACAGGGATGAAGGGGTTGACTTATTCTCCAAAGCACCTGAAGGCAGGACAAAAAGCAACGGATGGAAACTTATCAAGATCCAACTTAGAACTAAGGATAATTTCCTGAGAACAATTGATCAGTGGAAAAGCTTTCCTTCAGAAGTTCCATCACTGGAGGCTTTTAAGTAGAGATTGGACAGCCATTTATCTGGAATGGTATAAGGTTTCCAGCCATGGGAATGAGGTTGGATTAAAAGACCTCCAAGGCCCCTTCCAACCTTATTATTCTATGTTCTATGTTTTTTTCCTGTTTACATTTAAATTTATGTGCTATTTTTATACCTGTTTCTTCACCCACACTATTTTGGTCTATGACCATAATGGAGATTTGAAATGATTTGATTGGAGCTTCAATCATACACATTTTTTTCCTTTGCAATTTTGTCTTGTGGTCGTTGTTTTTGTGACTATTATGCCTAATATAATTTCTGCAAATTACTTATGGCAGTACAGTATGTGCACTTTGATGCAGATGTTCTAATAGATTTGCTTTTAAGCTTGACAAATTGCACAGCAAAACTCAGAAAATTGGGTTGTTTTTTTTTTAATGGATAGCTGAATTTGAGTTTGTATTGTGGTTCAAAAGCATGACATGAAAAAAAAGCAATCAGTGAAAGGAAGAGAATTTCAGGTGGAATATATTATCATCTGGATCTGCTATAAAATCCATGAATGAGATAAAGTGATTGCATTTGGCAGCATCTTAAGGCAAAGCATGGAAGGATGGTTTTTCAGCTTTTAAGAAGGAAAATTCCAGTAAATTATTAAGAAAAAACCTCCTCCTAATAAGAGTCATTGGGCAGTAGACATAATAATTAAGGTTATGTTCCTGGCAGCTCAATCAAGGATATTTGAATCTGAGCAAAGAATTGGACTTGATGGTCTCAGTGGGCCCCTAACTTATTAAGTGATTCTATGTGGCTTTGGAATGTCTTTTTATCAGTCCCTGAAGCACTATGAAATTGAATACAAGCTGTCTGTATTCCCATAAGTAAATTAATAATGCACAAAGAGAACTTCCAACTTTCTTCAACTCATTCCTCACAATAATTACTGAAGCAGTGCTATTCAACCTGGAAAATTAAGTCATTGGGCTCAAAGTAAAGAAGATTGCTCACCTTAATCCAGCAACTAGGAGGAATAATGCTCCTTTCACTATTTCCATCACCTTCTAAAAGCTGAATCCCATTTCTTCCTGCTTGGAATTAAAATGAGATGCAGACTCTGCTTTGCACCCCAAAATATGTTTATTTAGAGGATGGGTCCCCAAACTTGACAACTTTAAGACTAGTGGACTTCAACTCCCAGAATTTTCCAGCCAGCTATCCTGGGAGTTGGAGTCCACAAGTCTTAAAGTTGCCAAGTTTGGAAACCTCTGGTCTAGATTCACATTTTACAAGAGATTACCTATAAGGACCTCTACATCCTAACAGTTCATCCAATATGTGAAATCGGGGATGCACAATTTGAGACCCCAGAGGACTGTAGTGGATGCCACAATGGGAAGGCAGCCTACACAGCCTGAAAAATACCTTTTGCTGAACCCCACATTGAAACCAAACTAACTACATTGTACAACATGAGAACCCAGTCAGCATTTTCCAACCCATTCTCTGCCATCATGTTACTCTTTCAGATGGTGCTTAACAAAAGCATATCCACTGAAAATGATTCAATTTCAAAGGAAGCGAGTGCTTTTATGCCAGGGGTGCTAAAGTCAAGGCCCATGGGCCAGATCTGGCCAACAGGGCCACCCTGGAAACAGTGAAGGGCTGGCCCATGGTGCTTCTGTCAGCAAAAATGGAGCTCCACGGCCTTCCCGAGTTCCATTTTTGTCTGCGATGGCCTCCTGCAGCCCTCTGCCAGCAAAAATGGAGCTTGCCCTTGTTCCGAGCACTGTTTTCGCTGGCAGAGGGCTGCAGGACACCGTCGCAGCCAAAAACAGATGTTGAACTGGCCACCCCCACCCTGGCCACCCCCCCTGCCCCCTCGAGGTAAACACAACCCTGATGCGGTCCTCAATGAAATGGGGTTTGACATCCCTGTTATGTGCCAAATTGCATTTAAGATGGAGGTTCCAGGTCTAAAAGACTGATAAAACTGCTGTGTTGTCCGATTCTGCCTCACTGACTAAGGCCGAAACCTCATGTCTTTGTTATTATCACACTCCAGAGTTATCAGCTTATTCTGGAAAGTGGCGCTTTGGGGCTTCCATGTTTTAATGCATCAATCAGGGGCCATAATTCTGTCACTACATATGTTAAATGGGTGTATGTGATTGCCTAGCATTGAGAAAATAGAGAGAATCACATTACGGCATTCATGAGTGTTCTTTGGATAATCCCTCAGCATGGATAGTGAGGACACTTGGCACCAACTCGAGAAATGGCTGAGGAAACAGATTGACAAAATCGTTCTGCAAAGTCTACCCGGGCAATCGATTTCATGGTAGCAAAGTTAGTGTGGAGTTGTGGGGTGGTGGATGAAGACATACAAACCCCTGAGAGACCTGGATCACTGACAGCATTATTTACCAAAAGATTGGGCTCCAACCATTCAGATAACATAAATAGGGATTGTACTGATAGGTGTGGTATACAGAAAGTGCTAGGGTAGCCCTAGAGAAATTGTTCTCTCTGAAGAGTGGGAGAGGCGAGGTCTTCTCCAGTTCTCCAAGCTCAGAGGCCAGTTGTTTCCTCTTGGTCTTGTATCTTCTGTTCTGGAACCAGATCTTCACTTGGGTTTCGGTGAGCTTCAGGTTCTTGGCAAGGTGGGCTCGTTCAGGAGCAGAGAGGTATTTCTGGTGGCTGAACTTCCGTTCGAGCTCAATGACCTGGCTGTGGGAGAAAGCGGCCCGTGAACGCTTCAGCTGCTTGGGGGTTCTCATAAAGGGTTTGGAGGAATGCTCACAGTTTGGCTGATGGACGTCTGGATCTAGCAGGTGGGGAAAAGATGGGTACAACTTCAGCAATGGCTCTTCAGAAGAGGGCAGACAGTTTCACTTGACATCATTCAAGACACAAAGATGGAATAAACCTACGAATACTGGCGTTTCCCCTTGCGTGCCATACCATAATACCATTGGGTTAATTTAGCATGTTGGGCAACCCACTCAAAGGGGTTTTATTGAGCAGCAAACCATGGTTAAATGATGGCCTAGTGCCGTGATGGCGAACCTATATCATGCATGCTACAAGTGGCACACAGAGCCATTTGTGCTGGCATGCAAGCCTCAGGCAAACATACCTCATTGCTCATGTGCGTGCCTCACAGCTGATTTTTTGGCTGGTTTGAGGCCTTTTTCGGCCTCCCTGAGGCTTGGAAAAAGCCTCTGAAAGGCTTTTCAGGTCGAATAGGCCCATTTCGTCACTTCCTGTAATACCGGAAGTGACGAAATGGGCTTATTATTCATCCTGAAAAGCCTTGCAGAGGCTTTTTCCAAGCCTCAGGGAGGCGAAAAAGGCCTCAAACCAGCTGAAAAATCAGCCATGAGGCGCAGTGCAGGTAAGGGGGTAGCGGTGGGGGTTGGCAGGGGTTGCATGCGCATGTGTAGGAGGCATGGGGGATGTGCACATTGCATTCTGGGTGCTGGCACGCAAGTGCACGTGAGCTAATGCGCGCACAATTTTTGGCACAGGAGCCCAAAAAGGTTAGCCACCACTGGCCTAGTGCAAAGTGAATACTAAGCTGTGAATAAACACAATTGTTTAGTTCACGCTGCAGTAAAGTGTGTTAAAAATTATTATCTTCTGCTGTACTGTTGTATAAGTCTTTCACAAGGTAATACATAATTTTTTCACACTATCAGTTTGAATAATACGAGCACTTCTGGTGCAATTGTGTGAGATGAAGTTGCTAAATCATGGAAAATTTTCTGACAGTGAGAACAATTAATCAATGGAACACTTTGCCTCTCAGAGTTGTGGGTCCTCTGTCACTGGAAGTTTTCAGAAATATACCTGATAACCATTTGACTGGGATGCTATAAGGTCTCCTACTTTGAGCAAAGGTTTGGATCTCTGAGATCTCTTTCAGCCCTTTGATTTTATGTTCTATTATAATGTTGATTAGGATCTTGCAAATCTTGTCAACAGCTAAACAAGGTTGGGCAGTTAATGGTTGGATGAGAAACCATCAGAAAATCTCAATAAAATGGGAAAATATATACAGGGAAAATAGTAGTATATACACTAATAGAAAATATAATTTAATAATATAATCCAAATAAGTCAAGACAGTAGATGGGAATTTAGGATTAGGTAATTAAACTGTATTATTAATATTAATAGTGTGTTAAAGTATATTATGAATTTAAAATAATAAGGATTAGAAATTGTATGAGATTTTGAGATACACTTTCGGGATTGATTAAATATTGTTAATGTTTGGCATTATTATTTAACCGTACACATTTGGAATATCGAAGTTATGGTGGAACTATGAATAATTCTCAAAAAATGTTAAATAATACTATTTAGGGACTATAAATAGAGGGCGCAAAAAAATGTTATTTATGTTTAAATGAATTAATGGGAAAATGGGAAATGGATTATGAAAAGAGACTAGCATTGTTGAAGTTGTGGAAGTTGGAAGATTAGAATTACACATACATATTTGTAATATTATTATTACTGTTGCTTAAAAAAGAGGTGACCCAAGTCAATGTTCACAAAATATGTATGTTTATATTGAAAATTTTTTAAAAAACTTATTTGAAAAAAAGAAAGAAAGAAAATCTCAGGCCCATGGGCTAGTTTGCAAAGAGACAAAACAGAAGAAAGAGTTACAAAGAAAAGGAGTTGACAGGAGTTGCACTCACAACACACGAGTGTTTTTATCTAGACATGGATGTTTATTTAAACCATTATGATTCACTTTCTTTGATAGATTCATTTTCCATGACTTTACTGCTAGTATGATTCAAATTGAAAATGTGGAAAAATATTTATTACTTAATACCTATATTTTATAAAAATTATCTATGCAGCAGTACAGAAGTTAAGAATTTGTCAGCAAAGTTTACTAGCGGATCTTTTGCTGTTTTGTTTAATTATTATTTTAAATTTGGAGAACTATTTGGCAAACAGGAAAGAGTTCCCATAAATGCAGTTTGAAGTCTAACAACATTGGCCTCCATCCCTTCACCTTTGTATGAATGTATTTAATTTATATAGCTGCCTATCTCAAAACATCATCAACCAACGATCATAAAACAATGAAAACTCAATACAAAAAAAGAAAAAGAAATTAAATACAAATAGCAGCCAAGATAGTACAATTAAAGGAACGTGAAACATCTACATTTTTTTGACTAGAGAGGATTCTTTAGATCTGTGCATGTATACTCCACATGCAACATTTCATAATGGGACCCTTTTCTCTAAAGAGAGTACAATGGCTCCTCTGGACATATTTATCATCCCCAACACACAAACCTACAAGAGAGGCGGAGAAATAAGAAGTCACCTCAACTTTCCAGCAATCTTGAAAAGAGTTTGAATTCAATTTCCTCTATTACTTATCTAGGGATGACATGATAGCACTGTTCCAATATCTGAGGGGCTGCCACACAGAAGAGGAAGTCAAGCTATTTTCCAGAGCACCTGACGGGAGGACAAGAAGCAATGGGTGGTAGCTAATCAAGGAGAGAAGCAGCCTAGAACTAAGGAAAAAGTTCTTGACAGTCGGAACAATTCACCAGTGGAACAACTTCCCTCCAGAATTTGTGAATGCTCCAACACTGGAAGTTTTTAAGAAGAGACTGGACAACCAGTTGCTTGAAATGGTATAGGGCAAGGGGTCTTCAAACTTGACAGCTTTAAGACTTGTGGACTTCAACTCCCAGAATTCCTCCTCCAGTCATGTTAGCTCAGGAATTCTGGGAGTTGAAGTCCATAAGTCTTAAACTTGCCAAGTTTGAAGACCCTTGGAATAGTTTCCTGTTTAAGCAGTGGGTTGGACTAGAACAGGGGTCTCCAACCTCGGCAACTTTAAGACTTGTGGACTTCAACTCCCAGAATTCCTCACCCAGCAAAGCTGTCCACAAGTTGAAGTCCACAAGTCTTAAAGTTACTAAGGTTGGAGACCTCTGGACTAGAAGACCTCCAAGGTCCCTCCCAACATCTATTATCTATTATCTGATGTTCTATACAACATAGAAACCACTTTTGCACTTTTTGGGTTCTCTGAATTTCATGCTAAGTTTATGGTTTTGCTGCGGGACCCCTGCCAACACAGTTAAGTTCTGAGACAATGTAGAAGGACACTTGTGTGAGAACAGGAAGACAAGAAAACCAGAAGGCACAACAGGTGATACGTTTCGGTCAAAAGGATTAGTCGGAAAAGATGCTCCCAGGCCCCGTTTTCTTCTTTTTGGGCATCCATTCAACCGGCCGCGGGGGAAGTAGAGGCAGGGATCCCGAGTGGCAGAGTCGTGCTCAGGGTGTCGTGAGAACCCGGCACTTTTGCGAGAACCCAAAGAGTTCACCTTACCTGTTGCATCCGTTTCGGAGGCTCGGGGGGCTCCGAGAAGGCTGAGATCGCTCGGGCCGGTCTCCCCGGGAGAAGCTCCGTCGGGGCGAGGCGCCTTTCCTGGCTGGGGCTCCGCGCTGGAAGCCTCCCCCGCCTCGCTCTTGCGCAGGATGTCCTGGATGAGAAACGAAGTCAATGGCTTGGGAGGGGCCCCCGCGACGGCCCCGTCGCCCCCATCTGCGGGCAGCGGCAGCCGCGGCGGGCGAGCGCTGGAGGAAAGGCGCTGCCGGTCGCTCTCCATCAGCCCCGGGCGCTCCGCGCAAAGTTTGGCACGCTTGTCCGCTGAGGTTGCCCCCCCACCCCCACCCCCGCACGTCGGGAGGGTCGCTTATGTAGCTGGGCGGAGAGGAGGCGAGCCCTCCTCGCTGGGGATTGGTGCCTCCGGACCCGAGATACGCCTCGTGGGCTTCTCCACCCAACAAGCCGCCCCCCCCACAATGACCTCCGCCGTGCGCCTCGGGCCAGCTCGTCCCTCCCTGCCTCCTTTTCTTGCGCGGGATGCTCTAACAAGGGATGGTCCTCGAGGCAGCGCTACTACCGGTAGTAGTGTTTGTAGTCAATGCACTGGCGACGGTCGGGTGCGCATTTTCCTTCGGACTGAAAGGGAAGACCTCCCGGGGGGGGCCTACTTCAGCCTTCCCCAAGTGCGCACCCTCCAGTTGGGTGGGACGGTGGGAGGTCAGGTTATACCTATCCAGAGGTGGAAATCTCGGGGAGGTTGTCCTCAGCTCAGGGGTCCGTGTCGTTGACCTTGGTGGGTATTCTCCATTGGGCAGATCTTATCCCGGGTTTATCTGGGTTGAGAGAAAGACCTTGCTGCTTCACCCTGGAGTTCAGGGTCGAATTTCAAAACTAATGCCTACAGCTTTGCAATTTCTCTTGGACTAATCACAAAAAACACCCCACTCCCCAATCTTACATTTACCCAGATATTTTTCCTGGCAGAATAATCTTTGGCATTGGCCACCAGCTCAGAAATAAGAGCAGGTGCTTGCTTTTCAGATATCCCTATGTTGAAAAAACAAACAAACAAGTGTTTTGTTTCAATAACACTTTTGAAAAAAATAATAATTTTCATTTCATTATTTTAAAAAATAATTAAAGGAAATCTTTGCACAATCCTTCACCTTCTGAGCCCCTCCACGATCCGTAGGACTACAATGCCCATTATCCCCAATGGCATGTCCTTCACACTGACTGAAGATTATGGGAGCTACAGTCTAGCATTTTGAACCCAACCCAATGGAGAGCTTATTTTTGTGTGTCTGTAGGAAGTGGCAGTTCTACAGCGACAACTGAAGTGTACAGCAACAAATCTGGAAGTGATACGCACATATAAATGTAATAAATAAATAAAAATAAAAAAAAACTAGCTGCAATCTCCACAGTTAGTCTGTTGAGCACTATAGTCCAATACTGCCATCTTTATATATTTGTTTTATTATTATTACATTTTTATGGCGATCATCTTCCCTACAATGTGCCTCTTAAACCTGTGTATACCACTAAACCCCGAGACGTCCCATTTACTAGGATATATTTTAGCATCGAGCAATATAGTTCAGGTTGGAACAAATTGAGGAAGGCAGATAAATGCGTTTAAATTGGAAACCATCTCCACTAACTGTAGTGTCTTTATTTCAAAATTAAGATAGAGGACGATGCTTTCCTTCTCCTTTAAAGCAGGAAGATTTCTTAGATCTGATAAGAATATGGCATCATAAAGAAGAACATTTGTAGCTCAGGATTGAAATGAGGTGCTCTCTGGTTGTTTTCTTGCAGATGTTTGATTACCTAACTAGGTAACATCATTTGTGCTAGAAGGGTTTGTGGGGTGGAAGAGGAGGATGAGGAAGGAAGAAGAGGATGAGGAAGAAGAAGAAAAAGTAGAGGAGGAGGAGGAAGAAGAGGAAGAAGAGGAGAGAAGAGGAAGAAGGGAAGAGGAGGAAGAAGAAGAAGAAGAAGAAGAAGAAGAAGAAGAAGAAGAAGAAGAAGAAGAAGAAGAAGAAGGAAGAAGAAGAAGAGAGAGGAGGGGAGGAGGAGGAGGAGGAGGAGGAGGAGGAGGAGGAGGAGGAGGAGGAGGAGGAAGAAGAAGAAGAGGAGGAGGAGGAGGAGTACTGTGAGGTCCTTGGCAGTCTCTGAGCTTAGATGTTTTTTTGCAGATGTTTCATTACCCAAACTAAGTAAGATGTTACCTGATTTGGGTAATGAAACATCTGCCAGAAAACAACCAAACTCTGAGAGCACCAAGGACCCCACAGGATCTCAAAATCTCAAGTGGGAGATATATTTTTTTTTCCTATTTAAGCTTCCTCTGAGGGAACAGTCATCATAAATTCAAGACTATCTTCCTCTCTGGTGGGAATGCTCTCCATCCAGCCCAAAATAAACACGCAGAAAATGCACTGTTAAAAAGCCAGATGTAGGAACCGGCTTTCAACCAGGGAAATGGACGGACAGGATCTACTTCAAGAATGTCTTGAAGACTGACATTATTTCTTAAGTATCCCAAAGAGCATTGACCTGTTTAAATGCTGATCCTTTGAGTAAGTGTTTAGCAGATGGCACGCCTTGTCCGAAAGAACTCTGACAAGCAACAGTTGGCTTAATTCAGCTTAACAATTACTCTATAATTAATGTCAATACATGCCTGGGTCGATTAAGCAGATAATTTCTCCTATGCTTTCCGCTGAATGGGTTTTCTCTGTAACCATTCATCTCACCTTTCTATTCTCTGTGACATTTTTAGGGACTGTCAGGAGCTGACAATAACTCCACACCGTGATCCTCTTAACAGCTGCAGAGGAAAGATTTATGCAGCAACAGGAAACCCAGAGTATAATAGGGGCAGGTTTTGGCCATCACTCTGCCCTGAAGTGGGCTGCAACCCACCCCCCTCTACACCCACCCCCTCCTTCCCAGCTTCTGGAGAGGAAATTAAGACCTGTGGCTGGCTGTTGAAATGCTTAGATGGTGTGCAGGCTGGGTGGCCCGTGGGATGATGCTTTTGTAATATGCTCAACCGCTTAGCAGGAGTTCTTCCACCTGTAACGCACATTGTTAATGTTTGCTCTACGCCTATGGGAAATGACCTTCTAACACCCCAACAGAAGCAGTTCAGTTTGGGACAGTGAAAGGATCAACTCGAGACCTCCAGCAATGGCTGCCAAGCTGTTTTGTTGAAGGGATACATGGATTCTAGAGTTACTGGTTTCTCTGATAGAGTCGTCTATCAGGTAGACAAGAAGCAACGGGTGGAAACTGATCAAGGAGAGAAGCAACCTAGAACTAAGGAGGAATTTCCTGACAGTGAGAACAAGTAATCAGTGGAACAACTTGCCTCTAGAAGTTGCGAATGCTCCAACATTGGAAGTGTTTAAGAAGAGATTGGACAAAATGTTTGTCTGAAATGGTGTAGGACAGTGGTGGCTAACCCTTTTTTTGGCTCCCATGCTGATAATTGCGTGCTGTTCCCCCCCATGCCCCCTGTGCATGCGTGCATGACCCCCCTTGCACGCCATGCATCTCTGCGCATGCATGCGTGATTCCCCCCTCATCCCCCCCTTTGCAAACCAGAGCTCCACCTGGCCCAAACACAGCCACTTTGAAAGGAAGTAGGCCATAACATTTCATTTTCTTCTTCTTTAGTTTTCTTCTGGAAACGTTTTATTGGTTTGGTTTGGTTTTGTCTGTGATATTTTATTTAGCATCTGGTACCAAACTGGGATGTTGGAATGTGTTAAAATGTGCTTTGAATGTTATAATACAAACCTGGACTATGTACTTGTACCTTGATAAAGGTAGTCTGTAGGGCATGGTCAAAGGAATCAATGGTAGCCACAAAGATGCAGTTTTTATGTCTGGACCTTCTTAACTTTTTGACCATAACTGGCAAACCCCTTTATCCTGAAATGAATGCCAGATACATAAGTTGCATTGTGACATCACACTTTTTGCAATTCTCCTCTATGCTCCCTCCATGGATGTTCATGCTTATTTATTTAGTGTATGATGAGAACCTGACAAAAGAGGAGTAAATGAGCTGTGGTGGTGCAGTGGTTAAAATGCAGTATTGCAGGCTGATACTGCTCACTGCCAGGAGTTTAATCCTGACTGGCTCAAGGTTGATTTCAGCCTTCCATCCTTCTGAGGTCAGTCAAATGAGGACCTAGATTGCTGGAGGCAAGAGGCTGACACTATAAACTGCTTAAAGAGGGCTGTAAAGCACTGTGAAGTGGTGTGTAGGTCTAGGAAGGAAGGAAGGAAGGGCACTGGTGGCACAGTGGTTAGAATGCAATATTGCAGGCTAATTCTGCCCACCTCCAGGAGTTCGGTCCTGAATGTCTCACGGTTGACTCAGCCTTCCGTCCTCATTTTTCCAACCTTGGATTGTTAGGAGCAGTATGCTGACTGTAAACCACTTAGAGAGGTCTGTAAAGCACCGTGAAGTGGTATAAAAGTCTAAGTGGTATTGCTTGGGAAGGAAGGAAGGAAGGAAGGAGTGTTGGTGCAGTGGTTAGAATGCTGTATTGCAGGCCAACTCTGCTCACAGCCAGGAAGTTCGATTCTCCCCAGGCTCAAGGTTGACTCAGCCTTCCATCCTTCTGAGGTGGGGTAAAATGAGGACCCGGATTATTGGGAGCAATAAGCTGACTCTGTAAACCACTTAGAGAGATCTATAAAGCTCTATAAACCACTTAGAGAGATCTGCAAAGCATATAAAGTGGTATAAAAGTCTAAGTACTATTGCTTGGGAAGGAAGGAAGGAAGGAAGGAGTGTTGGTGCAGTGGTTAGAATGCTGTATTGCAGGCCAACTCTGCTCACAGCCAGGAAGTTCGATTCTCCCTAAGGTGGGTAAAATGAGGACCCAGATTGTTGGGGGGGGGGCATAGGCTGACTCTGTAAACCACTTAGAGAGGGCTGCGAAGCACTGTAAAGTGGTATATAAGTCTAAGTGCTAGTTGCTATTGCTAAGCATGTCCACGCAATCCACATAACTATATTAAAACTTCAATGGGGGCATGGCAGTGTCCTCATAATTGGATGTCCCATGGCGATCGCCTCTGGTGTTGCTTTGTGTTAGATCTTCTAGGGCAGAATTCCAAAACGTTTCTGGCTTTGTGGATTGACGGGGGGGGGGGGGGGGGATGGTTCCTGCAAGTGGCCGGCAAGCATGTGTGTGTGCAGCTCTTATTTCTTCAAGCGGCGTGCATGCACACCTGCTGCTCAGGGAAATCAGCGTGCACACATGTGCTCTCCTGATGCTCAGGCTAATGAGTATATGTATGCCAGCCCCTCAGAGCTCACAGGCTTCTAGGAAAGGCATGATGTGGACAATCTTGCACAAAACGTTTAACAGTTTGCATATCAGCACCACAATCGCAACAAGGGGATCTTTCCATCCCCACGGATACAGAGCAAAGGAACTTCTTCCAGTATCACACCTAATTCTGTTCAATTTTGACCAGGCAAAGGAGGCCGGTCAAAACCAGATGCTTTGGTAGAGGGATCACTAATGGTCAGGCCACCAGAAGGTACCGTGGGCCGTTCCTCTCTCCAGACATTCTCAGGGTTAAACTAGGCAGGCATTAAGTAAATAGCTGTTTTCCAAGCTGGCCTACGAGATTTCAATCTTGGGATGGATGGGAGGCCCTTGGCGTTCAGCATCTTTGGTCATAATGTTCAAACTGCCTTGGAGGGTTATCTTGCAGGATTTTGTAGTGTATTCAAATATAGACTTCTAATACTACATTCTTATTGGTTAGTTAACACAGCGTAACGATTGGTTAAGAACAACGGGTTCCGATTGGCCACATAAGCGGCGGGAAGTTTAAACACATGCCATTGGTTGCGAGCCGCGAGCAGCTGCTATAAAAAGGGCTGCCGCGGCTCCACTTCAGTTGAAGTTACTGGTTGCTAATAAAGAGCTGATTTCAACTCCGGTATTCGAGTCTGCTTTGTCCTGGCGATAGAACAGATTTGACTACTGTTTGTAATTCTTGAAATGCATGCTCTTATTAATAAGCTGGTTTGGGAAGCTGTCTAGCCTTAAAGGCAGCTGTAAAATAGGTAATTGACCAATTTTAGGAAAGAAAGAGACAGCTTGACAGATGAGGTAGCTTGCTTTAGAAATGCTGTGAATGTGAACAGTTGCAGGAACTGGGCCTGGCTAGTCTAGTGAAGAGAAGGAGCAGGGGAGACAGGATAGTAATATTCCAATATTTGAGGAGAGGCCACAGGGAGGGTGAAGGGGTCAAGCTATTCTCCAAAGCACCCAAGGCCAGATAAGGAATAATGGATGGAAACTGAACAAGGAGAGATTCAATCTGGAAATAAGGAGCAATTTTCTGTAAGTGAGAACATTCAACTAATGGAACGGAAATTGCCTTCCGAAGTTGTGGGAGCTTCATCACTGGAAGTTTTCAAGAAGAGACAGGACTGCCATCTGTCAGAAATGGTGTAGGGTCTCCTTGCTTGGGTGTGGGGGTTGAACTAGATGACCTACAAGGTCCCTTCCAACTCTGTTAATCTGTTCTGAGATTATTTTGCTCTCTACATCAGGGGTCCCCAACCACGGTCCGCGGACCGTACCGTCCGTGGAACAAATCCTACCGGGCTGCTGAGTTTATGCTAAGCCATCTATTTGATGAAAAAGTGCTTCCGGTGAGCTTTTCCAGATAGAAAGCTCACCGGAAGCACTTTTTCATCAAACAAGATGGCGGGCGCCCAGCTGATGCTGATACCGGGCGCTGCATAAAAAGGTTGGGACCACTGCTCTACATTGTCGAATACTGGAACACAAAGCATCCCATTTGGAGAAAGGACAAAATCTGGGAGGTTGCAAGAAATAATTCCCTACAGGGCTTCAGTGCATGTGTGTGTGTGTGTGTGTGTGTGTATGTGTGTGTGTGTGTGTGTGTTTTATAGAAAGAATATTAGTTCATGTATTTTCTCCATTGGTTGTATGCACGAATATGGGTGGGACTTGACTACAACCGTCAGTGGTGGGATTCAAATGTTTTTACTACCGGGCGTGGCTTGGTGGGCGTGGCAGGAGAAGGGTACTGCAAAATCCCCATTCCCTCCCCACCCCACTAACCTGCTTTCCAGCTCCGTTCTCCTGTGCAGGGCAACCAAAGAAGACGCAGCCGATCAGCTGGGACTCGGGAGGCAAAGAATAGATGAGGGCCAGTCAGAGGTGGTATTTGCTGGTTCTCCGAACTACTCAAAATTTCTGCTACCGGTCCAGAACTGGTCAGAACCGGCTGAATACCACCTCTGACAACCATTCAAAGTTACCGTGTCACTGGAAAAAGTGGCTTATGACTGCTTTTCATACTTATGACAGTTGCAGCATTCCCACTGTCACTGGAACAAAATTTGGGTGCAGCATCCCGGTGAGTCACGTGATCAAAATTCAGTTGCTTGGCCACTGGCATGTTTTATGACATCTGCAGGTCATACGATCATCCCTCTGACAAGCCAAGTCAAGGGGGAAGCCAGATTCCTTTAAGGATTGTGTTACTAACTTAACAACGGCAGTGATTCACTTAACGGTGCGAAGAAAGCTCACAAATGAGCTTAAACTCAATGTCAGCATTCCAGCAATCCTCCTTTCCAGGCAATAACTCCAAGACAGACTTCTCTCATTGATTGCTTTATCTGGATAGTAACTGGCACATCGGTGGAATCCTGAATCTGAAGGTTTTCAGACTTCCTTGCAATATTCAAACTACAAATCCATCCCCCCTTGGCCGTCATCACATCACGTGGCCCAGTCACGATCCGCCCTAAAGTAAAATCCTTATTTCATTCTGCGCCATACTCAATGACCTTGAAATGACAAAATAATTTTATTTTGTCTACTTAGAGCTACTCAATTGAATTTCCCCACTCTGACTTTCTCAGGCTTGAGGCAGCGTGGGAGCAACGAATCTCAATATGGCTTCCAAAGCTGACATTCACTTATCAACGCTCTTGTTCAGTAATATAAATTTTTTGGCTCAGTTATGGTAGTAAGTCAATGAATAGAATAGAATAGAATAGAATAGAATAGAATAGAATGAAAGAATAGAATAGAATAGAATAGAATAGAATAGAATAGAACAGAACAGAACAGAATAGAATAGAATAGAATAGAAGGAAAGAATAGGAATAGAATAGAATAGAATAGAATAGAATAGAATAGAATAGAATAGAATAGAATAGAATGAAAGAATAGAATAGAATAGAACAGAATAACAGAACAGAACAGAATAGAATAGAATAAAATAAAAGGAAAGAATAGAATAGAATAAAAGGAACGAATAGAATAGAATAGAATAGAATAGAATAGAACAGAACAGAACAGAATAGAATAGAACAGAAAAGAATAAAAGAATAGAACAGTACAGAATAGAACAGAATAACAGAATAGAATAGAACAGAACAGAATAGAATAGAACAGAACAGAATAGAACAGAATAACAGAATAGAATAGAACAGTACAGAATAGAATAGAATAGAATAGAACAGAATAACAGAATAGAATAGAATAGAACAGAATAACAGAATAGAATAGAATAGAACAGAACAGAATAGAAAAGAACAGAATAACAGAATAGAATAGAATAGAACAGAACAGAATAGAATAGAACAGAACAGAATAACAGAACAACAGAACAGAACAGAATAACAGAATAGAATAGAATAAAAGAATAGAATAGAACAGAATAGAACAGAATAACAGAACAGAACAGAATAGAACAGAATAACAGAATAGAACAGAACAGAACAGAACAGAAAAGAACAGAACAGAATGGAACAGAATAACAGAACAGAACAGAACAGAACAGAACAGAACAGAATGGAATAGAACAGAACAGAATAGAACAGAATAACAGAACAGAACTGAATAGAATAGAACAGAACAGAACAGAACCGAACAGAACCGAATAGAATAGAATAGAACAGAACAGAACAGAACAGAACAGAATAGAATAGAATATGGAAGGGATCTTGGGGGTCTTCTAGTCCAACCCCCTGCTCAAGCAGGAGAACCTATACTATTTCTGACAAGTGACTGTTCAACCTCTTCTTAAAAACCTCCAGTGATGAAGCGCCCACAATTTCTGGTGGCAAGCCCTTCCACTGGTTAATTGTCCTCACTGTCAGGATATTTCTCCTTGATTCCACGTTGCTTCTCTCCTTGATTAGTTTCCATCCCTTCTTTCTTCTCCTGCCCTCTGGTGCTTTGGAGAAGAGCTTGACCCCTTCCTCTTCTTTGTGCAGCCCCTGAGATACTGGCATACTGATTAGCTTTATTACGTTTTTCATAAATGGAATTTCTCCCACGAAACCGTTCAGTTTTCCTGCTTATAAAGCCCAAGTTTCCCTGTTGGCAGGATATAGATACCATCTCTACATTCTGATAACAACGGGTGCAAGTAGTCGGAATGAATACTTTTAGAGAGGGTGGTGGTTTTTTTTTTTTTTTTTTTTGCAAGTTTGCCGCTTTGTGGCCTCCGTGGGTACTGCACAATTCAAACCCTGCTGCGTTTGGAGGAAAAAGCAAATCAGAATAGAGCAGAATAAAGCTGGAAGGGACCTTGGAGGTCTTCTAGTCCAACCCCCTGCTCAAGCAGGAGAACCTATACTATTTCAGATAAGTAGTTGTCTAATTTCTTCTTAAAAACCTCCAGTGATGGAAGAGCTCATCATAACCAAGTTTACTCTGCTTCTCGGTTTCACTGGGTGGGTGTCTTACGAAGAGATTGCTTTGAAGAAGATCTACAAAGCTTTCACTTTAAAGCTTTGGCATGTTTCTTTTCACTATATTTTATTGAATAGTTCATTTATTTCATTTGCATTTGAAAGAATACGCTAGACGGGTTTTCTGAACAGGGAGGCAGCCTAAGAATCAGATAAGCCGGGAAGTCCGCCATTAGTAAATACATTGTGTTCTAAATTAAAAAAAAACCACCGACGTATTTCAAGTCGGGGATATATGCCTTTCTCCTTCTCCTTGTCTACCTTGCATCATTCCGCTTACAATTGATGAAGAACATTGGAATGGACGGGATCCAGAATTCTACACTATGTTTAATAGTTTGCGTATCAGCACCAGAATTTTGTGTGATATGCAATGTCTATGTCCAGGTGTGTATTTGGTCAAAGTGAAAGGGTGGCAAGGATGTATTAGACTCAACATTATTCTGGTTCATGTTGGTGGGAGTGAAAAAGTACAACATTTGTACAAGGATATACAAATGAGGTGCTTTGTCTTGTCACAAAGATTGACCCCATATGGGCAAACTAAGATTTTATTTATTGATTTGTATCCCACCTTTATTTTTTACAAATAAAGCGGTGGTGAACATATCCAACACACCTTCCTCCATTTCTTTTTTCCTACAACAACGAGCCTAGTAGGAGAGTTGGGCTGAGACCGACTGGCCCAGGATCACTCAGCTGGCTTTCTTGGCTAAGAGGGGACTAGAACTCATGTTCTCCTGCTTTCTAACCTGGTGTCTTAACCAGAAGGTTAGGAATTAGATCCATGACATGAGCCACGGTGGTGCAGTGGTTAGAGTGCAGTACTGCAGGCTACTTCTGCTGGCTGCTGGCTGCAGTTCAACAGTTCAAATTTCACCGGCTCAAGGTTAAACTCAGCCTTCATAAATCTGGGACCTTTTCTATCAATGGTTAGATAATAAAATACAATAATAGAATATGTAGAATTTTAGAAAATAATGAATATATAAAGATGTCTTTCTTTTCTTTTTTGTTATTATATATATAAAATGTTTTTAGGATAGATTTGGGAGGATTATATGAATCGTTATAAAATAAACTAAGTAAATTGTAGTTATCTCGCAAAGTATGAATGAACAAAATTACAGTCAAATGATTGCTTAATAGTGATACTAGGGTATTCAATTTTTGATTGATAATATGAGTTATTATGCAATGTAACTGTAATAGAGACTATGAAATGGATGCACAAAAAATTTGTAAAACCAACCGACGCACTGCTTGTACACTTATGAAAGAAAGTTGGATGTTTTTATGTTTTGTTTGTTTTTGTTTGTCTTTAAAAACCAATAAAACTTGCAAAAAAAAAAAAAAAAAGGTTAACTCAGCCTTCCATCCTTCCAAGGTGGGTAAAATGAGGATCCAGACTGTTGGGAGCAATAGGCTGACTCTGTAAACCGGTTAGAGAAGGCTGTGAAGCACTGTGAAGTGGTATATAAGTGCTATTGCTATTGTTCCTTCCTTCCTTCCTTCCTTCCTTCCTTCCTTCCTTCCTTCCTTCCTTCCTTCCTTCCTTCCTTCCTTCCTTCCTTCCTTCCTTCCTTCCTTCCTTCCTTCCTTCCTTCCTTGGTACACAGTGGTTAGAATGCAGTATTGCAGGCTAACTCTGCCCACAGCCAGGAACTCGATCCTGACCGGCTCAAGGTTGACTCATCCTTCCAAGGTAGGTAAAATGAGGACCCAGATTGTTGGGGGCAAGAGGCTGACTCTGTAAACCTCTTAGTGAGGGCTGTGAAGCACTGTAAAGCAGTATATAAGTCTAAGTGTGATTGCTATTGCTACGACCACATCTAGCAGGTACTACGCTATCTACTGAATATGATAATGGATCTAATCTGCGACCCTTGCTTGATCCAAAGATTTAAGCTGTTGACTGGGAGAACCGCTTCGCAGGGATTCGGGAGAGCCCGTAGCTAAGATTCTGTGCAGTTCAGAGAACCTCCAAATCCCACTCTTGGCTGGCCCCGCCCACCCCTCCCCTCCCCTGAGTCCCCACGTGCCCTGTTTTGAATGCAGGTAAGTGCAGGACACTCACGGAGGCTCAGGGAGGGTGAAAAATGGGCCTCCCAGAAGTTCAGGAAGGCTGGAAATGGGTACGTTTCCGGATTCCAGAGAGTCCCCGGAGCCTGGGGAGGCCGTTTTCACCCTCCGGGAGGCTCAAAGAAAGCCTACAGAGCCAGGGAGGGCAAAAAGACCTCCCCGGCCATGGTGCAGGAGGCCAACTAGGCCACGCCCACCCTGGCCACGCCCACCCAGCAACTGGGCAGAGAACCCTTTGCTAAAATTTTTGAAGCCCACCTCTGACTAGATCTATCTCTTCCTCTTTTCCCTAAAGGGGGGAGAGAGAAAGAGGGAGGGAGAGAGCGAGAGAGGGGAGGAGGGAAGGAGAGGGAGGAAGGGAGATGGATGGATTGATTGATTGAGGGAGGGAGGGAGTGGGGAGAGGAAAAATATAATAGAGATGCAAACGGGAAAACAGTGCCTGCTTTATTTTCGTCCCCTAAAATTCCCCGAAAGGAGGGAAGCTCTCAAAAAGGAAAGTGTCCTTCAATGAAGTGGCCAAAGTCGGCCAGCAGATGGAGACAGGAATCTGGACAGCCTGATCTCCCTGCTATTATTTTATTTATTTATTTATTTATTTGATTTGCCAATTGTTTACAGATAATAAGTATAAGTATACATAGTTGTGAATACATGAAATGGGTATCTTTGTGGGAAGCTGAGATGGGTCGAATGGACTATGAAATCATTGCAAATTTGGATGCAAGATTTACATCTGGATTCCCAAAACACACACAACCCAAAACCAGGAAGCCTTAATTCTGGCTTATCACAATGCCATTTCTTCTACGATGCTTGGCGTTCCAAAAGCGCACAGATTACTCAGCCTCTTTTTTTTGTTTTTGTTTTTAGCCTAGTCTGCGGTTTGAATAAGCTGTTGGTATGGCCAGGTGCTTCCTGTACGCCATTTGTGTGAGGATATGCCTACTTTTTATAGTTAATCAATTAATGCCTTTCTTGGAGCAGTTCAAAGCAACCCACATGGTTTTTCTTCCCTTATTATATCCTCTTAGCAATGCCATGAGGTAGGCGGAACTGAACGTCACAGATTGTCCCCAAGTCACCCAGAGAACTTTGTGGCCGAGTGAGAATTTGACCTCTTTAATGTTCTAATTCGGAATTCAAACTGAGCTTCCTCACTCTTGAATTGCCCTCAACTTTGTGAAATTATATGGATGTGTCTGTGGTTGTACAACCAGGGAACGAACTACAATTCCTCAGCCAATACAGTTGGACGTATGCCTCAGAATGGTCATCTGGGAGGGTTGGACTGTGTGCTTCGGTATATAGGGAGGTATTGATTTACAACCATTTGTTTAATGACTGTTTGAAGCGGTAGTGGGTTTCAAAGGGGTTTACTACCGGTTCTTTAGGCATGGCTTGGTGGGTGTGCTTGCCGTGTGCTTGGCACCAAACACACACTTTGCACATGCACAGAGGCTTTCCTACTCTCCTCTTGCAATCCTGCACTCTCTCCCGGTCACTTCAGCAGCTGCCATGCAGCAATGGCTGTTCCGCGCAAAGCAGCTGCGCTTCAAAAGCAGGAAATAAAGGTCAATATGGGAGCCTGGGCAGGCGGGTGGGACCAACAGCAGAGCAGTGGAGAGAACCGGTTCGATCTCAGCTGATCTTTGGTGTTGCCAGCTCAGCAGAACCAAGCTGAATCGGTAGAATAGCACCACTGTTTTGAAGTTACAACAACCCTGGGGAAAAAAATGGATTTCAGACTGGTCTTTCACTTACGACAGTCACAGCATTCCCCATGGTCACATGATCAACATTCACACACTTGGCAACTGACATATATTTAAGACCGCTGCTGTGACACGATCCCCTTTTGCGACCTTCTGACAAGAAAAAGTCAAGGGGGAGGCCGGATTCACTTCACAACCTGGTGGTTAACTTAACAGCTGCAGTGATTCACTTAATAACTCTGGCAAGAAAGGTCATAAAACGGGACAAAGCTCACTTGACATCCATCTTGCTTAGCAATCAAAATTTTGGGCCCAGTTGTGTTTGTAAGTTGTGGGATACCTATAATATGATTTCCATTGTGATTCTGCCATTCTTTTTAAGGATATAATCTTGGCTATCTGATTTTATTTTTATGGGTTTTTTTCCCCCAGGGAAATTGTTTTCCTCCTTGTGGAAGTGAGGAGGCTCCAGGATTTGGGGAATCTATTCTGATCCATGAACCATTTTGTGATGGTTTGGGGAAAGGGAATCTGGAGTCACATTGGTTGCCATCTATTTTATTTTCCCCTTAAAAGTAAAATAGGGTTAATAGCCAAGAAGAATTGGTGCCTTTGAACTGTGGTGCTGGCATAAATTATTGCGTATACCATGGACAGCTTGAGTAACTAACAGAGAAGTGTTAAATCATATAAAATCAGACACTTCACTTGAAGCTAAAATCATAAAACTACCTCTGATTTACTTTGGCCATGGCATGCGTGCAAACTCATTGGAGAAAGCAATGATGCTAGGAATGTCCCAGAGATGCTTTTTCAAGAGGCAAATGGACTTTCTCATTTTCCTTTGAAGACGTTTTGCTTCTCATCCAAGAAGCTTCTTCAGTTCTGAAACCAGTGATGAGATTCAATTTTTTTTTTTTTTTTGCTTCTTCAGCTCTGAAACCAGTGATGAGATTCAACTTTTTTTGTGTGGGAGTGGCTTGGTGGGCATGGCAGGGGAAGGATACTGCAAAATCCCCATTCCCTCCCCACCCCACTAACTGTTCTGACCCAACAGGGTTCCCAAAGAGCAAACACAGACAAAGGCAGCAGCCCCCACCTTTTAAGGTTTAATAACAAATTCTGTTCCTTTACAGATAAAAGGCTGCTTTCCACTAATTAGCTCCGACAAGAAAGAGCCTTGCCAAGGTATTCATCAATGCTGCCAAAAACCCAGAGATAAGAACTAATTTACAAGATTCTCCAAACACGAACTAAGATGTCCACAAGTTGAGCTTCAAAGCTTCTTTGCTGTCTGCAAAGAACGCTTTTCCAAACCTGGCTTTTATCCTCTTGAGAGAGGGGCCACTACCTTGCAGCCTTACTCCCGAGTCACCTGTGTTGCTGTAACTGCTCTCTTCTAGGATCAATCCTGTGTGCACGCGCACTTGGCACAGGCTCCTCGGGAACCTCCTCATCACTGCTCCCCCACAATCTCTGAAGGCAGTAGTCCACTCCCTAATGGTCCTGGCCCCTCATCAGAGTCCTTGCTCTCCTCAGCCATCTGCACCTGCTGCCGGCTAACCACAACACTAACCTGCTTTCCAGCTCCGTTCTCCTGTGCAAGGCAGCAAAAGAAGACCCAGCCGATTAGCTGGGACTCAGGAGGCAGAGAATAGATGGGGGCAGGGCCAGTCAGAGGTGGGATTTGCCAGTTCTCCGAACTACTCAAAATTTCAGCTACTGGTTCTCCAGAATCTGTCAGAACTGGCTGAATATCACCTCTGCATGAAACGTCTTCAAAAAAAACAACAACCAAGGAAGTCCACCTGCCTCTTGAAAAAGCACCTTTGGGACAACCATGACCTGGATGACTGAGAATCTCCATAGACGTGATGCTAGAAATAGTTGGTGGAAGAAGAAGAAGGGGCAAACAAAGATCTCGTTGGCTTGATAACATCAAATCTGATATAAAGGTGAACATCCAAGAATTGAAAGAAGCTGTGCTTGATAGGGTAGCATGGAGATCACATCCTATAAAGTCACCAAGAGTCGGACATGACTAAACGGTTAAAACAACAACAATAGTTAATGGCCAATGTGCAGGTTAGCATCTTGCTTTTTGTCTCAAAAGTGTCACCTTCCCTCTCTGAAATATTAAAAATGACATATTGTACCAGGATATCTAAGAAATGGAACTCCACAGACTGGTACTAATAACAATTGATTCCTTATCTATGTAATCCCTTTGTCCCCCCCCAAGGGCTTTCGATAAAACTGTTGAAAATGAAGGAGGGCATTTTTCTTTTCCTTTAAACAAAAAAAAAAAAAAAAGAACTTCTGCAAAACATCAGGAATATATAACATGTGTTTGTGCCTTTGTGTGTTTTCCTTTTGTTTTTTTAATTAGAGGCATTTATTTAATTTTGAACAAAAATGACTTGGTGAGGAATTATGACCTAAACTATCTGGACTCCAAAGAGCAAGGAAATTGCTTAATTTCTCCCTGACGTCCTTTGTGGGGTGCGTGATTCTTGACATGATAGGATCTAAATTAAACACAACCCTGAAGCATTAACAGGGACTGGAGGAAAAGCATCAGTCATTAAGAATGATTAGGTTCTATAGCTTTCCATGGATTGGCCTTTCTTCCTTCCCTCCTTGCCTTCCTCCCACCCCCTTGCATCCCTTTCTACATGTTGAAAATAAGCTGCATTCTCCCTCTCAGCCTGGTACCTTGCAGAAGTATGTCAAGCACAAGCAAATGAGTTGACATTCCGCAAGAAACAACTTAGGGTCATCATTACGAAAGAATTTGGTGGGTGGTTCATTCCAAAGGTTTGGGGCTCTGATAAAATACTGCTAAAATGGGAACATTTTCTAAATTTGTGTATTATGCTAAGGAGTTTAAAAAAAGAAAAGACAAGAAAAAAGAAAAGAGCATCTGTGGGCTATTTATAGCTTTGCTAGATGGGTAACCAGAGTTGTGTGGTCCACACTGCATGATCATCTCTACGGTTCATCACCAGTGTTGCAAAATTGTAGGGTAGGGCTCCCCAAACTTGGCAACTTTAAGACTTGTGGACTTCAACTCCCAGAATTCCTCAGTCAGTTAGGCTGAGAGTTGAAGTCCGCAAGTCTTAAAGTTGCCAAGTTTGGAGACCTCTGTTTTAGGGGGATTCCCTGAGCAGAAATTCTTCCTTAAAGAGAAGGAGACCACAGAAAATAACAGAATAATAGAGTTGGAAGGGACCTTGGAGGTCTTCTAGTCCAACCCCCTGCTTAGGCAGGAAACCCTATACCATTTCAGACAAATGGTTGTCCAATCTCTTCTTAAAAACCTCCAATGTTGGAGCATTCACAACTTCTGAAGGCAAGTCTTTCCATTGATTAATTTTTCTAACTGTCAGGAAATTTCCTTATTTCTAGGTTGGTTCTTTCCTTGGATAGTTTTCATCCGTTGCTTCTTGTCCTGCCTTCAGCTCTGGAGAATAGGTTGGCCCTCTCTTTTCTGTGACAGCCCCTTTGATATTAGAACACAGTTATCATGTCATCTCAATCCATTTCATTAAATTTTGACATACCCAATTCCTGCAACAGTTCTTCATATGTTTTAGCCTTCAAATCCTAGACAAATTTTAATTTATTGACTTACTTATTTATTATTGATATGATTGCCTTAAGCAACATAATCAACTCTGGGTGGTTTATAACAATATTCTACTTGCTGCTGTCAGCTTTGAAAGACGTATTAGTACCAGAAGCTTCCATGCTGCCACATTCTTGAGCTTGGGAATTTGGGAGGTGGGATTTGATGGAGTGTATGTAGTTCTTGTGAATGGAACTATATAGAATTCTTCTTTAAAATCAAGATCATGTTATTCCCGCACCTGGTGGAGGAGTGGTTGAAGAGATGTCTCAAGTTGGAACAGATGGTGATTGGGTCATGTGATGGAATGATGGGTGCAGGGGGTGGGTTTGTAATTTTTTTAATTATTGGGGAAAAACCCAGAACTTTCAGATTTGGGTTTTCCCAGATGAGCCAGCATGACAGCTCTAATAAAATGGTACTTTGAGAAAATGCCTGCCTCGGAGTTTTGCTGTTGGAGTTTGTTTTCCTGGAATGCTGACAGCTACTTTGCTGTGTGTGAATTTAAAGGACAAAAATATATATTCTTCTTCTTTTTTAATCCAGCCACTTGAAGTCAAATGTGGAAAGATGATTGGAGCTTTGAAAGTCAAGGATGAGCAGTATTCATGCACTGAGTAGATAGTTGGATTCTCAGGTCTAAATGACTCCTTCCAACTCTATGATTCTATCACAGAGCATCATTATCAGGGGTGGGATTCAAATTTTTTAATAACCGGTTCTGTGGGTGTGGCTTAGTTGGTGGGCATGGCTTGGTGGTCATGTTATTGGCTGGGCATGGCCAACTCAATATCACTCACATTGAGGCACGCATCTCCTCACCTGGCCACTCATGACTGTGGGGATGCTGCAACAGTTGTAAGTGTGAAAAATGGTCATAAGTCACTTTTTTTAGTACCATTGTAACTTTGAATGGTCACGCCACAAAAGCAAAGTACCAGCAAAGGAGGGGGAAAAAACTCCAGAGAAGTTCCTGAGACAGGAAGTCTAGTCCTGCCAAGAATATAATAAGGGTTAACAGAGAGGCAGTTTCTGTAAGCAACACCAGAATGTTTCCTTCCTGCCTTCCTTACAGGATTAGGCCAATAATTTCTTCTTCTCCGAACTGCTTAGAATGTTAACAACCGGTTCTAGAGAATAGGTGCAAACTGGTAGAATCCCATCCCTGATCATTATAGTCATGGTTTTCAGAATACCACAAACCTTTGGCTGGCAGAGATAATGATATAGGGATATAAGGTGAAATGCCCCATCCCTCAGGTTTTAGAAACTGTAAAGGAACCCACTTAGTGCTTGTCTGTGGATATTCTCAACGGTCCAGGTCATGGTTGTCCCAAAGATACTTTTCAAAAGGAGGCTGTACTTTCTTGATCTTTTCCCCTTGAAAATGTTTTGCTTCTCACAGAACATAGAATAACAGAGTTGGAAGGGACCTTGGAGGTCTTCTAGTCCAACTCTCTGCTTGAGCAGAAGAACCTATTGTCAACCCTGAAGTTGACCTGGCCATTTTCTTTTCTGTAGTTTTTCTATCTGGATTTCTTTTCACATGGCTTCCGGCTTACACAGCTTGGAGCTGAAGAGGGGTAGAGATAGATGGGGTTTTGTAGCCAAAACAAAATAGTTCTCTCATGAGTCAAGGATGTTCCATTGCCGGCTGGCCAGAGGAGGAGGAAAGGAATAACCAGGCAACCAGCCCATGCCCAAATCAGACAATGTGATTTATTTACTGCTTATGGCAAGGGTCTTCAAACTTAGCAAGTTTAAGACTTGTGGACTTCAACTCCCACAATTCCTGAATTAACGTGCTGGAAGAGGAATTGTGGGAGTTGAAGTCCACAAGTCTTAAAGCTGTCAAATTTGAAGACCCCTGGCTTATGGCTTAGTATTATGTGCAAACTGCAGTATTATCACTTTTTCAATCAACGGAGCTCTTAAACAAATCTTGGCTGAATATTTTGTGTCAACAAAGCTTGTGAACAAAATAGATTGTTGGTTGTTCTTGTGCCTGAAAGACAATTGTTCTGAGAGCTGTCCAAGGTTCTGCCTGGACCTGAATTTACTCCAAGGAGCCATTTGGCCACAGGATGCTGGTCAAAACTGCAATAGGAAGTGTGATGACTTGCTCTGGGATAGGTTAAAATGGGGTTGGGGGTGGGGTTAGACAGCCTTGCCACTGACCTTGCTGTTCTTTAGCTATTGAGTAAAGGACAATTTCTTTCCCCTGTTCACAATGACAGTCACTAGGGATCTCCTGCATCTCCTTTCATTTGGATCACAAATGGCTTAGAAAACTATGTGACTAGGTTTCTTTGCGATTTCTCTCCCTCCCCCGATATCATTATTCCCAAACAGAACCTGGAGTATTGGGTTGCCCATCTGAAGACCTGACTTGGGGCCTTGGACCCAACTTGGACATCCAAGTATCTTCTTAGGAATGGTTATTCAGTCGCTAAGTTATGTCCGACTTGTTGTGACCCCATGAACAATAACATGCCAGGCCACCTTGTCCTTCCCTTGTCAGCCAGGGTTTATTCAAATTCATGTTCATTGTGTTGATGACACTATCTAACAAACTCATCCTCTGTCATCCTCTTCTCTTTTTCCCTTCAATGTTTCCCAGCATCAGAGTTTTTTCCAATCAATATCTTAGGAAAATAGGGAGCCATTACGATATTCTAGATGTTTCATTATAGCATTGGTTGCAGGTTAAGGGGATAAGCCAAATATATTCTGAGTTGTTAATCCTAGTGAATATGGAGATATTTATTTCCCACGGATGCATGCACAATTCATGGTTGCTACACAAGGTTGTCCTTTGTTGTGAGCTCCTATGGATATTCTGAATCAGATCTCCAAAAATGGATAAGTAAATATGTTATAGCTATCACTGCCAATAGGTGGAGCCCTTTCATTGCTTTCCCTTTTTTCTTTCTCCAAACTTTGATGCTGGTATTTAGAAACAGCATGTAGGATGTCAGCAAGATGGTATAAAAATATAAGTTAGGCCTAGATATTCTTTCTAGCTGAAATGAATTCAAAATGTTCCTAACTGGACATGGAGGCAGTTACTGTATTATTTCTTTTGCTACTCAGTGAGAATGCAAAAGCTCTTTGTGGGTTTTTGGTTTGTTTACAAAGAATAACTATATCCAAAGACAAGTGCAAGACAAGTGACTGGGTGCATAGAACACATTTAACTGAGTTACTAAATTTATTTTCTAGTTTTGCAAAATGCAAGTGGAATTGCAAACAAGAAATAGAGAACAGGGATTAAAATCAACCAAACATAGAGTGACATATGAATGTATTTAATAGATTTGCAACATACCTCATTTAGCAGGTTACACTGTTAGTTGTTTCAATGCAATGTTGCCAAGAAATAAAGAAGCCTTCAAAAATGCTATGATGCAAAAATGAAATATTACACTCACTCTCTCACACACATATACACACACCTACTGTACATATAAATACAAATGAGGACGATTTCACTGTCTTGTCCCCTTGTGCCTATTCCCTTAAAAAAAAAAGAAGAAGCTAAAATTCTGCCATAAAACTGATATTTTCTATGCAAAAATTCTTGAAAGAGAATTCAGAAAGAATCCTATCTAAAACTGCTGCATTAACTTGATTGTCTGACATGGAACAAAGCAAACTTTTCTCTGACTTGGAATTATGCCCATCAATGATCTAACTTGGAACAATGTTCAGCTTGATCTGATTCTGATCTTCGTGTACTGATGGTCCCTATTAATACAAGGCAGTTTCCTTTGTTCCCAATGACTGATCTGTGCCTTCATCAGTCCCTCTTCTCATCATCATGATAAAAGCCATCTTTCTTTGGGTGGAGGTAGAGAAAGTCTTCACCTAGAAAGAGTCATACATTTCTATAGGTGTTTCCTTTTTTTTTTTTTTTTTTAAAAAAAATGAAAATAATTTTAAAACCTTCCCATTTTTTGAACACATTATTTATATTCCACATTTCTGAACTGCTCCTCTCTCTCAAAGAAGGACTCCGGGTGGTGTAGAATAAAACATCAAAATATAAAACGGTATATAAAAATGAATGTGTTACAGTTAAAATTTTGGAATTAAAACTTTAAAGAAATATACAAATTTTTAAGGAGACAAGAATAATGAAACTCTGTTAAAAAATTAGTTGACAAAGATAAAGGGAGGGCTCTTATGGAATTAACCATCCTCAGTTCTGAAGAAGCTTCTTGGATGAGAAGAGAAATGTTTTCAAGGAAAAAAAAACCCAAGAAAATCCAGTTGCCTTTTTGGAAAAGTATCTTTGGGACAACTAGGACCTGGATGACTGAGAATCAGATAACAGATAATCAGAGTTGGAAGGGACCTTATAGGTCATCTAGTCCAACCCCCACTGTCCCCCTTGTCTCCTGGAATTGTGGGTACTCCATCACTGGAGGTCTTCAAGAAAAGCTTGGGCAGCCATTTGTCTGGAATGTAATAAGGTTGGAGGTTTGATTAGAAGACCTCTTAGGTTCCTTCCAATCCTATGATACTCGAGCCAGTGATTTGATTTTCCAGGCTTTGTAGACAGTTCTTTGGAGCTGAGTTCAACCCTTTAAAAACTCTGACCCAAAGACTGGAGCAATTGAAGATCTATATACGCGCCACAATAATAGAAAGCAACTCTTCGGGGTGGACCTAAAAATGAATGTATTTATTTTTGTACTTACAGTGCAGTCCAATGCAAGTAGCTATTCAAGTGTCAACTCCACTGAACTGAATGGGGAATTTTCTCAGAGAGCTAAAGCTAGGATTTACTGCACTATATTTACAGAGATCACTCAACAACAATATTGTTTGGGCAATAATCGAAGCAGAATGGTGAAATACTATCTCAAAATATACCAGCAGAACATAATGAGCGGCAACACAGCATTTCTGCAGAGAAAATAAAGACAGATTACTAAAAATGAATAACTTATAAATAGTGGTCCATTTGGAGTCTGAAATTACTCGGCAAAGGATGTGCAGCTGTCTGCATCACACCAGAATAGGGCCATTTATTTACTGACAGCTTTGTAATACTGACTGACAATATGTTCTCTTGGCAAGGTCAGGAGTGAGAATCTTGAAAGCTGATTTTACCCAATCAGGATTTTGGTTCTTCTAGCCCAGTAATTTAACCATAGGATCTTTCCCGTTGTTTGCTTTCTGATTTTTAAGTGGAAGAGCAGACATGAACTTGGGTTTTTGCCATACAGAAATGGCTTTAGGGCTTTATGAGGCAGTGATCGCCAACCAGTGGGCTAGGGATCACTGGTGGTCCATGAGAAATTTTTAGTGGTCCGCAGAGAAATGTCCCCTCCCAAAGCACCCCCCCCCAAAGCAATTAATCCAGACTCCACGGGAACACAAGGCTCACATGGCCCGCCCACCCTTCAGTCGAGCGCAAACCTTACCTTGAGTAGAGCCACGCAAACTGGAACTGGAAGGTAAGACCAATGGCATGGGAGGGAAATCCACCCCAGGATGGCTTGCTGATGTTGCTGGGAAAGTCAGTCCCATATTTCAGAACTGCAGTAATGACAAGACTGGCCCTTTGGTCATCCCAGAGCAGCTCCTCCAGTCCATGGCAGGCCGGTGCACCCTGGTGGAGGAGCAGATGCTCCAGGATGACCAAAGGGCCAGTCCTGTGACCCATGCAGCTCTGGAATATGGGACCGACTTTCCCACCAACGTCAGCAAGCCATCGTCAGTCAAAATTCATATTAGTGGTCCACAGAATTTAAAATTATGAGTTTGGTGGTCCCTGAGGTCCAAAAGGTTGGCGACCCCTGGTCTAAGGCTACTAGGTAGATATGGGCTGCAGAAATCTATAAAACCACCAGATGGCAACAGAGAGACATAGACAATTCTTACTCTTTGCTGCCTTCTAGCAGTTATCTGGATTTTTGCAGCCTTGAACTGAGGCTATATATTCAATCATGGTCCCTCTCCACAGCCGGGTTCACATAACATACTAAACCAAACAACTGCGTTAAGGATTGCAAGGGACAGAACCTCTTCTTAGCCAAATTTAATACAACCTACCATTTTCTTTGTAGGGCAGGACAGGACTGAGGAAGGGAAGAAAAGGGGGAGTAATTAGCCTTATATATGGAGGTTTCTCCCTTCCCAAAGTATTTGTCATTCTTTGAATGATTTTTCTTTATTTTTTGCAAAAATCATTTTGTTATTTTATTGACAAAGACATGTTACATATACATATATTCCAGCTTTATTGTTTTTACAAAAGACTCATATTCACAATTTCCCCTGCCCTCTGGATTTAAATGGATTAGAATGAATAGCATTTAGACTTACATATCACTTCACCGTGCTTTTACACCCTTCTCTAAGCGGTTTACAGAATCAGTCTATTGCCCCCAACAATCTGGCTCCTCATTTTACCCACCTCGGAAGGATGGAAGGCTGAGTCAACCTTGAGCCTGGTGAGATTTGAACTGCCAAATTCCAAGCAGCTGGCACTCAGCAGAAGTAGCCTGCAGTACTGCATTCTGACCACTGTGCCACTTAGATATAAGCTCTTAGATATAAGAGATATAATATAGGAAAATACTCAATTGATATTAAATACTAAGATTAAAAAAAGTGGGGGCTCATTTGAACAAATTATGTCTGAGCATCTGAGAATTTTTTGAATTCTTCTAGCATGTCATTATGAAAGAAAAATACCAGGGCTGGTCCAATGGATGTTCCAAAAGACATAATGAGGTCATGCTGTTGTCCTCTTTGTATGATAGAATGACCATTTGCTCAATGCCCAGCCTGTCTGGGTCGAGAAAGATCCAACCAGAAAGTTTGTGAGCAAGAAGGCAGCTAATTGCAATTAAAAGTTCTGGATACTTGCTGATCAATCAAATTGAACTGAATTAAATCGATTCAATTTAGGCATCATCTGAATCAGAGGTGGTATTCAGCAGGTTCTGACCAATTCTGGAGAGCTGGTAGCAGAAATTTTGAGTCATTTGGAGAACCAGCAAATACTGCCTCTAACTGGCCATGCCCCCATCTATTCTCTGCCTCCCGAGTCCCAGCTGATCGGCTGGCTCTTCTTTGGTTGCCCTGCACAGGAGAACGGAGCTGGAAAGCAGGTTAGCGGGGTGGGGAGGAAATGGGGATTTTACAGTATCCTTCCCCTGCCACGCCCACCAAGCCACGCCCACCAAGCCATGCCCACAGAACTGGTAGTAAAATATTTTGAATCCCACCACTGACCTGAATTTGAACCAAGTCTGGATGATGTACAACGGGGGTATCAAACTCAAGGCCCGGGGGCCAGATCCTGCCCATGGGGTACTTAGATCTGGCCCACTAAGCTGCCCTGGAAACAGTGAAAGACTGGCTTATGGTGCCTCTGCCAGTGAAAACCGAGGTCGGGAGGGCCGTGGGTGGTCCTTCTTTGTTCCATTTTCACCGGCAAAGGGTTGCAGGAGGCTGTTGCAGCCAAAAATGGAGTTCAGGAGCCCATTTTCACTGGCAGAGCACTCAGGCCACCACAGGCACCCCAACACGAGTAACATTGAGCTGGTCACGCCCACCCCAGCCCCCCGAGGTCAAATACAACCCCGATGCAGCCCTCAATAGAATCGAGTTTGACAGCCCTAGTGTACAATAAAACCAAACAGAACCAAAATACAAGACATTGCAATAGTGGCGAATATCTGTAGCTCGGGTGTACGATGAGAGTGAAGGTTCATTCTCCAAGCCTGTGGGTTGGTTTCCAAATGTTTCATTACCAGGCTAGGTAATATCTCCAGCGGAGTTTAGGGGAAGTCCGTGTCAGTGTTCCTCTGTTTATAAGGACTTCCGGTGTGGGTGTGTCAAGGGAGGGCCCAGTGATACGTCATCCGTGAGTCTTGTGATGGGTCTTATGAGAAGGAGATTACATCAGGTGAGGGTCATTGGGAGGTGAATTGGTGGTTGGGGGGTTGCGTGGGTTGGTTGAGGGTTGGTGCTGTCTAGTGGTGGGATTCAAATCTTTTTTACTACCGGTTCTGTGGGTGTGGCTTGGTGGGCGTGGCATGGCTTGGTGGGCAAGAATACTGCAAAATCTCCATTCCCTCCCCACCCCACTAGCCTGCTTTCCAGCTCCATTCTCCTGTTCAGGACAAACAAAGAAGAGCCAACCAATCAGCTGGGACTCAACGGGGGGCAGAGAATAGATGGAGGCGGGGCCAGTCAGAGGTGGTATTTGCCAGTTCTCCAAATTACTCAAAATTTCCGCTACTGGTTCTCCAGAACTGGTCAGAACCTGCTGAATACCACCTCTGTTGCTGCCTCCGGTTGGCTGTGTGGTTGATTTGGATTCTGAGGGGTTCGTAGGCTGATTGTAGGTCAATGTGTCTGTTGATGGAATTGCTTGGAGAGTAAGCCAGGCTTTGATGAACTCACCAGCAAGGCGGGTGGTAGCGTGACCGATGAGTTTTGTTTTGCTCTAATCGAAGTGGTGCCATTTGGTGTCAGTGTGGGTAGAAAGATTTGGGATGGTGGCGTTTTGACTGCCAGCCGGTGTTTGTGGATCCTGGATTTTTAATTGAGGCGATGTTTGTCCCACGTAGAATTGATTGCAACGGTTACAGTTGATTTTGTAGACATTAAAAAACAAACAAACCCAAATTGTTGTAAAAACTGGAAAAGTTTCCTTGTTTGATTAAAAGAAAAACTGGCAACTTTATTTACTGTGCAACACGTGGTAGACCCATCCATTGTTTTGGCCATCATTCACACACACACCCCTTTCCACATTGTGTGGAGGAACCATGGGCTGGCCTTAAGTCCCAGAGTTTAATTAAGGATATTAATTAATTAAGGATAGGATTTGGCCTCCTCGTCTTTGGCCCTGGCTCTGCCCAACTTCCTTTCTTTTGTGTGAGAGATGATTACAATATTCTGATTCCTTCCCTGCTTTCTTCCTTTCCTCCCCTGGTCAATGGAGAACAGAACCGCTCAGATTTCCATTATTATTCCATCACCCCATTCGGAGATGGCTATTGACCCACGAGGATATTGTGAAGAGCGCTGGAGGCTAATCTGGGTCACGTCACCTTAGGACAAGCAGCACTTCTTGGAACAGAAGCAGAAAAATGCTGCTCTTCAGAGGCCGTCTTATTCTCTTGTTTATTCAGCACTAGACAAAACTCATTTAACTGACATATTTAGTCCTTGCCCTGCCGGATGACTGTTTAGCCCAGGGGTGTCCAACCTTGGCAACTTTAAGCCTGGAGGACTTCAACTCCCAGAATTCCCCAGCCAGCTTTGCTTAAAGTTGCCAAGGTTGGACACCCCTGGGCTAAACGGTTATATTTCTACGATTTCAATCCTGGCTGCCTTAAATTCATTGCTTTAATTGACTATAGATAATCCTTGACTTACAACAGTTTATTTAGTGGCCGTTACGACTTATGGAGACTTATGACCATTTTTCACACATTTTCACACACTTTCGCGCTGCACGCCAGAACAACTAGACGCAAGGACAGTTTTTCCCCGAACGCCATCACTCTGCTAAACAAATAATTGACTAAGTCTGCATTACTATTACTATTAATCTTCTCATCACTCCTTATCACCCATCTCCTCCCACTTGTGACTGTATGACTGTAACTTTGTCGCTTGTATCTTTATGATTTATATTGACTGTTTCCTAGTATGATTTGTTTGCGTATTGTACCCTGTGACTATCATTAAGTGTTGTGCCTTATGATTCTCGACTGTTGACGAATATATCTTTTCTTTTATGTATACTGAGACCATTTGCACCAAGACAAATTCCTTGTGTGTCCAATCACACTTGGCCAATAAAGAATAATTCTTCTTCTTCTTCTTCTTCTTCTTCTTCTTCTTCTTCTTCTTCTTCTTCTTCTTCTTCTTCTTCTTCTTTCTTCTTCTTCTTCTTTCTTCTTCTTCTTCTTCTTCTTCTTTTCTTCTTCTTCCTTCTTCTCCTCCTCCTCCTCCTCCTCCTCCTCCTCCTCCTCCTCCTCCCTCCTCCTCTTCTTCCTCCTCCTCTTCTTCTTCCTCTTCCTGCTCCCCTTTCTCCTCCTCCTCCCCCTTTTCTCCTCCTCCCCTTCCTCCTCCTCCTTCTGACTGTTGCAGCATCCCCAAATAGTATCATTTACATTAGGATGCTTGACAATGGTTCACATTTATGTTGGTTGCAGTGGCCCCTGGGGGTCACATGATCCCCTTTTGCGACCCCCTGACAAGCAAAGTCAATGGGGAAGCCAGATTTACTTAACAACCACGTTACCAATTTAACAACCGCAGCGATTCACTTAAACAAATGTAGCAAGGAAATGGGGCAAAACTCACTTAACAAATTTCTCACTTAGCAATATCAATTCTGGGCTCAATTGTGGTCATAAGTCAAGGACTACCTGTATTCCTTAAGGACTTATTTATACACATAATCCATATTTTTCACTGAGGTCTTACTATGCCTAGCACTGAAAGCAGGGCTGATTCTACTAGGAAATACTTAGACTTATAGGCCTATGGACTTGTCTGGAATTTTAAGAGCACATTGTGGACAGATTCTTTTTTTTTTTTTTTTAATAAAAAATTTATTTGGGTTTTCACAAAACATAATACAAGTAAAATTTCTTTTTTTGAGGATAGCATGGTCCCGGGTTATCACTCCTCCATACAGACACAAATTCAATTTCATATTCATCTTTGTGTTCTATTCCATATCTTATTATTATTTTAACATTTTCTCAATAATTTTTCCCTTTCCTTAGTTTTCTCAATCTTACTTTTAATTATCTCATGCCTTTCTAAATTCAATTATATATATCTTTTTCTAAGTTTCAATATCTTTCTAGTCATTATATTTATACTTCTGTCTGTCCTATTTCAATTTCATATTTTCTTTTCTCATTAAACAAAATTTTTCCCTGTAGTTACTAATTGGAGTATGACACCTTTGTATCTTTTAATTTTTATCCATTCAACTCTTAAACTTCAATTTATGCCTTTACATAACTTCCAGTCGAATTCTGCTTGGTACATTCTTAAAATATGCACTAAGTTCTTAAAGAGAATATATATATATATATAACAGTAATAAATAAAATACTTATTCTATTCCAATTCAGCTCTATCATTAATGTTAGTTATAATCTTTGACATCTTTAACATTTCTTTTCAATAGGGTATCATACTTCTAGAAACACTTATATTTCCATAATTTTTCATGTTTCTGTAATATTCCTCTTCACTTAAATTTTTATAACACATTTATAATAATTAAAATGTTCCCCTCCTTTCCTAATTCCATTCTCTCATTCTCTTTATTTCATTTATTTTTTAAACATTCCATTACATTACAATGAGTATTTTATCTATCATTTTAATCACACTTGTTTCATATTTTCAAAGTTCATTTCTATTTCTAATATAACAATACTATCTTATGTAGAATCCCCCTTTCAATTAAGTTTTCATCCATTATCTCTGTGTCTTCTAAATAGGCTTATACCCTTAATCCTTGTACGTTTTCCTTGTTTCTCTATGTCCTGTTTCTGTCCTTTATAATTTCTTTTCCTTTCCCTCTTCCCCCTCTTCTCCCTTCCCTTTTTGACCCCTTCTCTCTCTAATTCTGATTCTCTCTTCTGTAATCCTCTCTTCTGTTTTTTCCCTAATGTTGTAATTACTTTTCAAACTATTCCTTTTGGATGTTGTTTTTTCAAATCTTAAATTTTTCACTCTCTTTCCCCCCTTTCCTTTCTTTTCCCCACATAGAAATACTTGGTCATTGGAGATGGCTTCTTCTTTGTCCCGCCCTTCTTGTTCTACAGGCATTTCTTGTTGTTTCTCATAGTTCAGGATCTCCATTTCTAAAAATTGAAATACGAAGCCAAAAGAACCTCTTCCTTCTTATGCATCTTCTTTCTATTTTTAAGTTCCATTCTCAATTCTTCCAAGAGTGATACCATTTTAAAAACTTTTAAACAACCACCCAATTAATTTTAGTCCTTTAGATCCAATAGCCAAAAATCCAAAAATCACCAAGTAATCCAAATAATCCAAAGCTGTTTCTTCTTGCTTCTTTTTTCCACTTTCTCTTCCTGGGGTTCTCTTATCTTGTTACAAAGTTTCAGTTAAAATGAAACTTTTAGGAATCTTGTTAAAGTTTCACTGTTAATTCATTTCACTTCCAGGTGTCTCCTCCATTTTTCCAGATCCCACCCTTTTGTTTTTTTTCCTTCTTTTAAAAGTTTTTGAGAATCCAGAAATCTTAATTATCCCTTTGACATTTTATTTTCAGCTTAAACACCCGTTAATGTCAAAGTGGATTTTTGCCGGTTTCTTGCTTAAATCTCTTAAATCTCTTGTCAATATAGGGAAGAAAAAAAAAACCCAAATCCTTTCTCTTCCCTCTCTCATTTGCCGCTTCAACGTCTTCTTTGGGAACAATGTTGTTCTTTATAATTCAAATTCCAGGATACCTTATATTGTTGCTTTTTCAGTTTGACCCGGTCAGCCAAAACTTTCTCTTCTTATCTTCCTCCTGCACATTCTTTTCCAGTTGAGTTCTTCTCTGAGGTAGCCATTTCTTACCACCGCTGCAACCGCCTTTGGGAAAGGGAGTAATGGCCAGCTGGGGAGGAGAGATGCGACTCTCCTCGACCCTGCTGGCAGTCTTCCCCCTCTTCACCACCTCTACAGGGTGGCTTAGCCCTGAAACCAGCCGGCTCGGGGCACTCCAGCGGTGAACACAGATCAAAACTGCACACGATCGCAGATTTCAGTGTGTCTCTGAAGAAGCTCAAACCAGAAGCCTGTGGACAGATTCTTAATATAGCTGTTAACCAAACTTCTATTTGTCAGAAGGCAACTAAGGAGGTGGCTTAATATAATCTTGTTTACTTCCTTGTAATCATCTTAACATTATCTTCTTTACCACCTTGCAATGCTCCTTATCCTCTTCTCTCCATTTTCTAACCAAGTGTATACATTTCCAAAACAAACAAACAAAAAAACCCCCAACAAATACCTAACTATGATAAACCATCAATTTAATTTTCCAAATATGTCTCTGATGTTTTAATCTGTTGTGCACCTGCTTAAGAATAGAATAACAGAGTTGGAAGGTACCTTGGAGGTCTTCTAGTCCAACCCCCTGCCAAAGGAGGAAACTCTACACCACTTCAGACAAATGGCTATCCAACATTATTTAAAAAACTTCCAGTGTTGGAGAGGCAAGTTGTTTGACTGATTAATTGTTCTCACTGTCAGTAAATTTCTCCTTAGTTCTAAACTGCTTCTCTCCTTGATTAGTTTTCATACATTGCTTCTTGTCCAGCCTTCAGGTGCTTTGGACAATAGCTTGACCCCGTCTTCTTTTGTGGCAGCCCCTACGATATCAGAACCCTGTATCATATCACCCCTAGTCCCTCTTTTCATCAAACTAGACATTCCCAATTCCAGCAACTGTTCTTCATATGTTTTAGCCTCCAGTCCCCTAATCCTCTTTGTTGCTCTTCTCTGCACTCTTTCTGGAGTCTCAGCATCTTTTTTACATTGTGTTGACCAAAATTGGGGGTAGTATTCCAAGTGTGGCCTTACCAAGGCACATTTTTATTTTTGCTCTCTTTCTATACATAACATGCATAGTTATTTTTTTTATAAGTCATTTAGGGCAAGAAGCATGATTGACAACACGATGAGGTTTTTTTTTTTTCTCAGTTAATGCACTGGGCCCAAAGAATGTCTTAATATAGCAACTAACAAATTTTAGGTAATAAATAGAATAGGACAAAATAGTGTGAGTTGTTCATTCTTTTCTTGAGTCTCTGGAGCACTGCTAGTCAAAGCAGAAGACATTGGAACACAAGGAGATAGAAGGATAATTTTTGATCTTATATAGGCAGCATTCAGAATATTGCTACAGGCAGCAGAGTGGAAAGGAACAGATGAAACAGGAGAGCAAATGTTGTTTCCCTTTCAAAATAATGTGCAATTTTGCTCAATTTTCTATAACAGATACTTCATTTTTTTTAACATTAAATTGTATGTAATTCTCTTGTATTACAAGTACTCATAAAAGGGGAATGCATTTGTTTTAGAATCAAAAACCGTAGGCAACAATCTTTGATGAACTAGAGGTAACATCTCTCTCCTCCCTCCTTCCCTCCCCTGACCTATGACATCTAGCTGGTCACTGAGTGAATGACAACGGCCCTGTGGTCTAATCTAGGTGGGCTTTTCTTAGAGTTTTATTCCAGTGTTCAGCAAATAAAATTTATGTAATGTAATGCAATGACTTGCAAGATGTCTTCACTTCAACACCAATCCCTATTTTAAATAGGGAAACAATAGTAAAGGGAGACTTTATGGTGGGTTTAAAGATGCTGCTAAGTCTGCATCTTTTGTGATCCAACCCTTTTAATCACAGAGTTCCCTTGCAGTGTCTTCACTATTAATTTTTTGGTTTTTTTGGTTTTTCTGATTCCTCCAAAGACTTCAAATAGATTTCTTCTGCCTTTATTGTCTGAACATGGGAAAAGAGAGATGGATTTGGCATGAGAGGAGTATGAATGGATTTCACCTCTCTCAGCCTGATAAAACCTTCTGGATTCCCTTGGAAGGTTCTGTCTTTTTAATCCCTTCAAGATCTCCCATCAGAAGATTTTGGTGGCAGTCTGCCACAACTAGTTAGAAAAGAATACTTCCATTCAATCTTGCGCCGGAAAAAAGTAGTCTCTCTCTCTTTTTGTTGTTTTTACAATGCCTAATTCATTCAAGTGGTACTGAAAGTGCCTTTTGTTGCTTTGTGGGGAAGATCCGAAGTGTGATATCCTGGTCAAGAATGGAAAAGTCTGTGTAATGCATCAATCAGAAGATTTTCTAGACTGTTAGTTTTGCTAAGGTGAAGTGAGAGGAGACACCAAGTATGTAAAAAAAAAAAAAAGTAACATTATAGTTACTCATCACTACACCTTTAGGGGTTGGGAGAAAAATAAAATTCTCCTTCGCCATACCTATGGAGATTCTCAATCATCCAGGTCATGGTTGTCCCAAAGGTGCTTTTTTTAGTTGGTTTGAAAGAGGGGTCAAAGAAACATTAAGATGGAACAGCCCTCTCTCAAGAGATGGGAATGGATCCAACACCACCTATTATGACTCCCCTTCAAATTAAAGCGAACAAAACAGAAAGCAGCCGTTTCAAAAGGAATTCAAACAGAATGAAGTCTCACAAGATAACGGCTGCTTTTAATCCACGGTCCACAGCAATAAATCTTTTACTCTGTCCGGCAAACCAGTCCTGGTAAATAATCTCAAGCCTCAGAGCTTCTTGCTGTAACGTCCTCACTCAATAAGTCACTTTGTTCCTGGCAAATTGTACTAGCCCAGCTGTGTCCTTTTATAGTCATTGAGGTAATGAGCTAATTTCCTTAATTACTGACTCGCCCTCCTCCTTCGTTCCAGCTGGATTTGCCTCCTCATACGTCGTCTGTTCCTGACGTTTAACCATAAGTCTTCCAAGTTCTCATCTCCACTGGAAGACTCCCTCAAAACTTCCCTGTCAGCCATTCCCGGCTGATGATCAGATAAGGAACCAGAGGAGGTCAAAGGTCCTGACAATTCCAATACGTCAGGTCTGTCATCCTTTGTCACATCCATCTCCTCATCCTGGTTACTATTCCCTTCACTGAGCAATGCCGGCTCATATAGTTCTGCCATGTCCTCCTCACTTGAATTCCGATCTTCCACAGAAGCAGAATCCAAGCCCGGAACCACAACAACCACCTATCTCCTGTTTACAACACAGTCCTTTTCAGCAACTTCAGGAAGGTTCCATACCCATTTGCACTGTTCAGTAGGCCCTGAGGGCACAAATAAATCTCCAAGTGGCCTCAATGACTCTCAGAAAGAGTGCAAATGACCAGATGACTGCAAGGAATATAAATCCTTCTATTCTCCATCATTCAGTCAGAACTGAAGAAGCTTCTTGGATGAGAAGCAAAACATCTTCAAGCAAAAACAAAGTCCAGTTGCCTTTTGAAAAAGCATCTTCGAGTCTCCTTCACCCTAACCCAAACCCAAATGAAACCAACCTTCTGAAGCTTCTGTTTCCTTAAGGACAGAAACTTCTATTAATATCAACATTTCTTCATTTTAGGTCCAAGAGTAGCTTTGCGAAGATTTGAGATGTATCTTGAGGTTGAGAACCACATACATCTCAAGGTTAAGAGGTATCATTTTGACTGTGACCTCTTCTATATCACTTGGGAGATGGTACTGCTTCCTCCGACTTCTACTATTAGTATTATTTTTTAAAAAATGCCTATTTATTTATTATTAATTTTTACCCTGCTTTTTAGACAGTGTCTTCCAAAATAAGACAAATCAGACAAAACAAAGAAATAAAAGAAAAGGCCCATTACCAGACATTAAACAAAGAAGATGAGAGACATAATGAGAAGGGAGTAAAAGGAGAGAAATTCTCAAGGGCAGAAAAATATCTCTATACTTCCAATGAAGAATCTCAAGACTCTGATAAGCATGTACAAAAAATCCACAGGCACTCAAACTATTTCTCACTGAGAAGTGTGTAGGGCGTTCCCTGCACTCCCATCTGTTTCCAGTGGGACAACACAGCTTTCTCATCAAGTCCCTGCCCTTGAGTGAACACTTTTTAACATTAGTTTTCTATCAAGGACACTCTTGGACAATGCATTCTTGAGCATGCAAGGAGATAAATTAGATTTTTCCATTCTTCCTCCGAGGTAAATTAGGAGGATCCTTTGTAGCTGTGGAAAGAGAAGTGAACTGCAACTTCAGGGGCAGTGAAGGGCTAAGATATGTAAGGTGAATTCCCTCCCCTTACAAATAAAGTTCTAATTTAGTTATGAGCTTTTTGTTGACCAGGGAACTCAAAATTTGATCAACCTTGGCTTATAGCGAATCTGTTAAGATGATCCAAGAACTTAGTTTATATGCCTGGGAAGATCCCAGCCTCCAAATCATTGTCATCATAATAGCACAATCTGTGGAGAAGATGGATGGTTCATTTTAAACAAGCTACTGGTGGTGCACTTTTGAGATGAGAACCTGCCTATTGCAGATCTTAATGCTGGTATCCTGACTGAAGAAGTAGATTAAAGATTGGCCTTCACAGGTAGAACTCCCAGCCTACCAGAGAAAGATCGGTGCCTCTCATTTTTGAACAAGTCAGATGGAGAACAAAGAGCTAGAAAGGATAGAGGGAAGGAGGAGAGTGTTAGCAGTTAAATGGAAACAGAAATGTGTATGATTGGGAAGGAGGGGTAAGAGATGGCTTGGCGTATTAAGGACATTAAAACATGACTAAGCTTCTTTACATTATTAGCTTTCTTAAAGAACAGCTGTGTCTTATTAGTGCAACTTGAAGATCAGAGCAATCTTTTCTTTGATCTATCTTTACAATGTTGCCAGCAAATGGGGGAACATGGATGTATTGGGCAAAGGCTATTTCTCAATCATTTCACCAGCTTTGGGCCAAAACAGCTGAGAACACACTACGGTGCCCCTTAGGGCTGGGAAGATGAGAAGACGAGAAAGAGAAGGGTAAGTAGATAACAATCGCAAATTGTTTTTCAGATGAGTTAGGAGGCAGTTCGGCTTTGGACTCTGATTTGCTTGTGAGCATCCGCAAGGCAGGCTTTAATATAAATATTTCAGAATGTGGATTCAATTTCTCTCTAAAAATTTCGAGTGCTCAGTGCTCATTGGGGCTGTTGCTGGAGGAACCTAGCTTCCAATCAGAAACCATGCTTTTCAGAGTGACTTTGCAAAAGATGGAACTTGGAGTAAAAAGAGCAGTTTACAGAGTCAGCCTATTGTCTCCCAACAATCTGGGTCCTCATTTTACCCACCTCAAAACGATGGAGGGCTGAGTCAACCTTGAGTCAGTTGAGCCACAGGCAGTGGGCAGAGTTAGCCTGCAATACAGCATTCTAACCACTGAGCCACCACACCTTCCTATTTATAAGTTCCTAAATGCATTACTAAATATAGTAATACATTTGACCACTAAAGGATCAAGATCTGAAGCTCAGCAACATCCAAAGAATGGTCTGCTATAAAACTTTATATTTAGCTAATTGTGCCAAATAGCATCCCAGCAATATATGAACCAAAAGTGAGCTAACTTTTAAACTTGCACTCAGTTTTAAAAGCCAGTTCTCCGGGGAGCACAAATGTTCAAATGCTTACATTTGGGCTACTTGTGGACAGAAATGCATATATTTGTGAAAATAAATACACACAGTTGGTGTCTTAAGGAAAACTTGGCAAAAATACGTGATCTTTCTTTGTATATTTTTGGTTAGCCAATCTCAGTCCTTTTGAAGTGGGGTAGATTAGAAATATTGTGAATTGAATACATAGAAAGGTAGGGGACATACATTCAAAAATGTATTTACATACACACAGACAACATACAAAGAAGGAGGATATTCATTTCTGCATATATATATTAACATTATCTAGTGCAGAAGTAGTGTGAATTTAAGGCTGAAAATAGAAAAGAAACTGACATTGACAGATTTGCCTATAGCTAGCTGAAGGCCATATATTTTGCATACATTTTAAAAAGAAAAGGGAAAAAACAAGGTTTTTCAAAATTAGGAACTTAAGATGAGTAATGTACTGTTTTCAACTTATGTTCACTTTTTTTTCTAAGTAATCAGTTCAGATCTCTGCCAGTAATGATAGATTCTGTTCCATTCCTGTAAGAAGGTGTAAGTGATTCTTGTACCCACTGTGGTTTAAATTCGTTGCTTCTCCTGCCCCACGTGAATTTATGAATTCTTGGCTTGGTACTTATCATCCCTGAAACTCTCTGATTGTTGTACATGTACTTAGTTGTCATCTCTGGCATGGAACTGCTTGTTTCGTGCCTGAGTTATCATAATTCCAGCTAACAGAATCAACCAGCCATCCTGATCCCTTCCCACAATTCTTGGGATATTTGGCATTTGCAATCTCAACCAATCTTGAATATGGCTAGTTGTAGAAAACTAACCAAAGACAGATTTTAACTGCTGACATTTCTATGATTTAAAAATATTTCACCTATGTGCTAGACCAGTGATCCCCAACCTTTTTACGCCGCGGCCCGGTATCCCCAACCTTTTTATGGTGCAGCCCGGTACCGACATCAGCTGGGCGCCGCCATCTTGTTTTGATGAAAAAGTGCTTCCGGTGAGCTTTCTACCCGGAAAAGCTCACCGGAAGCACTTTTTCATCAAAACAAGATGGCGGCGCCCAGCAAGCCAGCGGCCCGGTAGGACTTGTTCCACGGACCAGTACCGGTCCGCGGACCGGTGGTTGGGGACCCCTGTGCTAGACTACACTTTCATACTATGAGATTTGAGTAAGGGATAACAGAGTAAAACAAGGCATTGGTGATGACTGAGGAATTTGTTGATAATGCTCTCCTCCAATAGGAAATGGAAAGCAACTTGGCATTTATCTTATTTAGTAATCTCGTGAAACCGTAAATTTATGGAGCTGTTAAGGAAGGACATGGGGCTTGATCAGTCTCCCTTTTCATCACAACTCAATGTTCCCAGGTTGCAACCCTAAGGAAATCTGATGGATAGCTACATCTGCTTAACTACTTCTCATGAAGCCATGTCCAACATATCATTAATTGGTCCATTCAATAGTTCTTAATATTAGGAAACCTTTCTAATATTTAGCACAGAATCCACCCATTGATTCTAAACCATTCCTTTGAACCGAGAGTGGGCAATCCACTGGATTTTCAGTATGATAATTCTTTAGATATTTGAAGAAAGTTATCATGGACACCCTACCTGTGCATTATGCCCCTTCAAGGTATGGACTGCCCCACATTTAGAACATACAGCATGTACTCCAAACTGCCCCCTTGAATCTAAATTCTGTATTTCCCAAGTTGCGGCTTTTACCATTTTCACCATTTACCAAGAACAGTGTGTTTTAAGGTTATGGTAGTCTCAATTTCACTTTTTGGACACTGCTCAGGGAAAACTCTGCATTACTTATATAAATACAGAATATCAAGCTGACCAGTTTTCTATAGATATTGTGAAACTGACTAGAATGTATTAAGATCTAGTTTGGCTTGTGAAATCTGCTAGAAAGTAGGCCAAAGGGAAGGATTGTGGGAAACAGACACTTTTATTTCCTACCCTTAAAGAAAGATTCTATCCCTCCCTCCCTCCTTCTTTTTTTTTCTTTAAATTCAGTTGTGCAAAGAAACATAGAACAGGGTTCCCCAAACTTGGCAACTTTTAGACTTGTGGATTTCAACTCTCAGAATTCCTCAGCCAGCTGAGGAATTCTAAAAGTTGAAGTCCACAAGTCTTAAAGTTGCCAAGTTCAGAGACCTCTGACATAGAATAACAGGGTTGGAAGGGACCTTGGAGGTCCTCTAGTCTAGTTCAACCTCCTGCTCGAACAGGAAACCCTATATGATTTCAGACAAATGGTTGTTTAGTCTCTTGTTGAAAGCCCCCAATGATGGAACATCCACAAGTTCTGAAGCCAGGCTGTTCCACTGGCTAATTTCTCTCACCGTTAGGAATTTCTCTCCTTAATTCCAGGTTGCTTCTCTCTTTGGTTGGTTTCCATCCATTGTTTCTCATCTTGCCTTCTGGTGCTTTGGAAAATATTTGACCCCTCATCTTTAGAGGAGTCCCTCAGATATTGGAATACTGCTATCACGTCTCCCCTACTTCTTCTTTTCACTTGACTAGACATACCCAATTTGTGCAACCATTCTTTGTGTGTTTTAGCCTCCAGCACCCTTGATCATTTTTGTTGCTTTTCTCTGTTTTCTTTCCAGAGTTTCAACATCTTTTTTATATTGTGGTGACCAGAACTGGATGCAATATTCCAAAGTAGTACTATAACTTCAAATAATCTTGATTCTATCCTTCTGTTAATGCAGCCTAAGTTTGCATTGGATTTTTTGGTTGCTGCACTGATGGCTCATATTTAAGTGATTGTCACTAGGACTCCAAGATCCCTCTCACAGTTACTGGCATTAACCCAAGTTTCACCTAGGCTGTACCTGTACAGTTGGTTTTTCTTGCCTTGGTGTAAAACCTTACTTTTATCTAGGTTGAATTTCATTTTGTTAGATATAGGGCCCAGTGTTCAAATCTGTCAAGATCTTTTTGGATTTTCAGCCTCTGGGATATAGGCGATGGGTTTGAAACCATGTTTAAACCTGCTGCAAAAAAACCCAAAATGGACTTAACTTGGCAGATGTAAGCAAGAAAGTCTAGCAGACAAAAGAGACAGGAAGACACCTCAATCATGAGAAAGGAGGAAGTGTGAGAAACTCAAAATAACCTTACCTTGATTCTCCTTAGTATAAGAGAGAGCAGAGGGAAACTGAAGGCTTTCAAGATTCATTTACTGTATCCTATCGCAATAAAGCAAAGTTTCTGTGATACTTCTAGTGTCTATTTCTTAATCTGTCTTACTCTGAAGTGTTGATCAAGATTTTGATACTTATAATTGGTCAAATTGGTCCTTATGTTGTGATGTTGGAATTAAAGAACTTAGCTGGTCTTTAGGGTTGTGGAACCACAAGCTTATGGGTTGGACATGTGATCATACATGAGTATTTTTTATAACTTCCATATCTTATCTACAGTGCACTGGCTTCTTCTTATGTAACTAAGTACGAATAAGAAATCTATGCAGTGTATAGTTGCTTCAAACTGCATTCAGGATTCTTCCAATATTACATGAGGACCCACTTTTGTTCAACTGACTAAATGTGTGTGTTTTTAAGAGATATGCCTGGGACTCCATCTCTTTGTTTGCACCAAGCCACACCAGATCCCATCCTGACAGAAGAGCTAATATTTCTATCACAGAATAGAAAACGGAAGTACAAAAAAAATAGAAGGTACAGTAGCGAAAGAAGCCTGCAAAAGCCATTCTATTCACTGCTGAAATTATGAGTTCTTTCTATATTGTTTTGTCATATCAAGATGGAGGGTACATTTTATGGCATGTCAAGTACTTTGTGTGAGGTCCTTGGTGCTCTCTGAGTGGGTGGTTTTATGTTTATGTCTCAAGGGGTTGGTTTTATGTCCCCCGCCCCAGATATTTCATTACCCAAACTATCTAGTTTGCAAGAACCATCAAGCTTAGGGAAGGCCAAGGATTCAACCATCCAAACCTGAGCTACAAATATTCTCTTCTATTAGATTAGACTACAGTTTAGCAGAGTTGGAAGGGACCTTGTAGGTCATCTAGTCCAACCCCCCCTCCCAAGCAGGATTTTTAAATGCCTTGTGAGCAGCAAGTGGATTTTAGGAAATGATCACCATTGTGCATCTTTGTTCACAAAAGGGATTTACATTTCCATGGCTCACTTTTATCTTCCTCAAGTTAATTACTCTCACTCTAACGTGTTTTATTCATCTTGAGTTCTATATCTGTCCACCTTTTTGGTTGTCTTTTCTGGATTATCTTATTTTTTATTTAATTAAATTTATCCCCCCCCCCCCCAATCTCACCACAATATACATTATGATAGGTATATGGCAGGGATTTTTTAGATTAACTTTTAGAGTCAAATATTTTTGGGGATGATGCAAAAAGAGAAAATGTTGCTTCTCCATTTCCTCGGCCTAATTATCTACTATTCCATATTAAAACAATTGGACCAAGTTGTTTTAAGAGCTGAGGCGCAAAAGCTTTCTGGGAGTTATAACCTATGTCTCTCTTCCTGACACCTGAACTGAGTTCTCTCATTCTAAATAATGATAAGGATGCAAAATTGGGCGAAGCCAATATTCTTCATATTCTTTTCTGATTCTATGCAGCTGTCTGACCTCTCCACCCCAAGGGAAAAGGGAAGGTCAATAATACAGGTAGTCCTCAACTTGCAACAGTACATTTAGTGACCGTTTCAAGTTACTACTGCACTGAAAAAAGTGACTTATAGCCGTTTTTCACACTTCCCCATAGTCGCGTGATCAAAATTCAGATGCTGGGCAACTGACTCATAGTTATGACGGTTGCAGATTCCCGGGGTCACGTGTTCCCCCTTGGCAACCTTCTGACAAGTAAGGTCAATGGGGAAGCCAGATTCACTTAACAACCATCTTAACTAAGTTAACAACTGCAGTGATTCACTTAACAACGGTGGCAAGAAAGGTCTTAAAAGAGGGCAAAGCTCATTTAACAACTGTCTCACTTCACAGAAATATTGGCCTCAATTGTGGTTGTAAGTCGAGGACTACCTATAATTTTTATCTGTACTAGTAGAGTGATCGCAACAGCAAGAATCGTTGTAATGATAATAACTACAATAAAAATGATAGTGCAGTGGACATGAGTTTGGAAAGCTCCAGAGAAACAGGGGAGGATGGGTGGGGGGTGTCTGGCATATAGGGTCTATGGGGTCATGTAGAGTCAGATAAGACTTAGTGACTGAACAACAATGACAGCAACAATAAAATATCATTTAACAAATCAATGGTATTCTTAAAGAACCCTCATTCACTCATATTCTTGTCTATGACTCACAATGGCTTCTTAATCAGCTTGATAGTTAATAAGGTGACCAATCATCGTCCTTTAGGGAGGACGGTCCTTCTTTTGTAAGTTCTGTCCTCTCTCGAAAAGTGTCCTCCTACATGTTCCCCTTTTTGATATTTAAAGGTTAATCTGTAAATCTCCATATTTGATTGATGCCGATCTGATCCGTTGTGTGTGATATGATGTATTTGTATTTGACATGACGATTCATCAAGGCTTGGTACAGTGTGGCGAGACGCGATTATGAGACGCATGCGCTCCACACCAGTGGTGGGATTCAATTTTTTTTACTACCAGTTCTGTGGGCGTGGCTTGGTGGACGTAGCAGGGGAAGGATACTGTAAAATCTCCAGTCAGAGGTGATATTCGTCGGTTCTCCAGACCAGGGGTCGCCAACCTTTTGGACCTCAGGGACCACCAAACTCATAATTTTAGATCCCAGGGACCACTAACTGGTTCTGTGGGTGTGGCCTAATTTGTGGGTGTGGCTTGGTGGTCATGTGACTGGCTGGGCATGACTTGTATGTAAATATATATATTTATATAAATATTGAATTTTTTATAAAAAAAGAGCAACTTTTACCCAAAATCAGGCAAAGCAGGAGGCAGATTGAGTTGCTCACAGAATCACAGATTCATTCAGAGATCTATCTATCTGCCATTGGCTAGCTCAGTCTGTCACATAAAATTTGCTTGCAAGCAAACTCACAAAATTAACTCACAACACACCATGCATGTAAATATTGAATTTTTTATAAAAAAGAGCAACTTTTACCCAAAATCGGGCAAAGCAGGCAGATTGAGTTGCTCACAGAATCATTCAGTGATCTATCTATCTGCCATCGGTTAGCTCAGTCTCTCAAATTTGCTTGCTGTGAGTCTGCACTGAATTTGCTTGCAAGCAAACCTTCAGTCCTAAGGGAGGTTAGGCTGTGCTGACCGGAAGATCTAAAGACTAGCTAGAAAGCAAGAAATCCAACCATTTCCTGCTTTCTAGCTAATCTAAATCTCCCGGCACAGCAGAACAGATAATGGTCAGAAAAAGGAAAAATAGCAATTTAGCAGGCAAGTTTACCGGGTAAGGAGTGAGTGGGCGGGGAGGGTTCCCGCGGGCCATGTGGGCAGCACAGCCTTGTGTTTCTGTGCAGCCTGGATTAATTGCTTTGGGGGGGGTGTTGCTCTGGGGGTGAGATTTCTTTGCGGCCCACCAAAATTTTCTCACGGCCCACCAGTGGGCCACAGCCCACCGGTTGGCAACCCCTGCTCCAGACTACTCAAAATTTCCACTACCGGTTCTCCAGAACTGGTCAGAACCTGCTGAATACCACCCCTGCTCCACACAGGAGAATTGTTTTGAGAGAGCGTGCCGCATGCAAGAGTGCGCCGTGCGCAAGTGGCTTTGTTTTTTTTCCTTCAATTTATTCGTGTCCTCCTTCTCATTGTAAAAAAGTTGGTCACCTTATAGTTAATGAAAATTAGGAGAGAAGCTTTTAGCCTTCTGTGTTATGAATAAAACCACACAGTGCGGCTAATGTTTGGTGCACTGTATTGTAGAAACCCTGACAATTATTTGAGCAAAGCATGTAAAATGAGATGTATGCAGGAATGGGCTTCCAAATGTTTTAGCAAAGGGTTCTCTGCCCGGTGGCTGGGTGGGCGTGGCCTTGTCGGCCTCCTGAACGAAGGTGGGGGAGGGGCGTTTTTACCCTCCCTGGGCTCCGGAGGCTTTCCTCGAACTTCTGGGAAGGCAAAAAACAGCCTCCCCGAGCTCTGAAGACTCTTTGGAAGCTGGAAACGGGCCCATTTCCCACCTTCCCAAACTTCTGGGAGGCCTCTTTTTTGCTCTCCCTGGGCATCCGTGCACACCCTGCACTTAACTGCATCCAAAACAGGCTGCGTGGGGACTCCTGGGGGGATAGGGTGGGCGGGGCCAGCCAGGAGTGGGATTTGGGGGTTCTCTGAACTGCAGAGGGGCTCTCCTGAACCCCCGCGAACCTCCAGCAGCCCACCTCTGGGTGTACGTAAGAAATAACCAGAATAAGAATATATTACGTTTGAATCTTGCCCATATAACTAACCTGTGTTTGATGCTTCCCTAGTTCTCATCTAATAATTGGTTTGGATAATTTGAGATCTGGGAATGACTGGAAAGGACATTCTTCACAATGTTTGTGTTAAGGGTTTGGCCAAAGCTGTTAATTTTTTCCCTCTCTGTCTCTGCATTAATCAGATTTTCTTCCCCGAAGTTCCACTCCCCTCCTTAAGGGAAACCTGCTCCTTGACCCTGTTAGTGTCCCTCAAGAGGTTTGGGTGGATCTGCTTTCAGTCCCTTCCTCTGATGAAACGATAAAGCATCGGTCATCTTGGATCCCGTCTTATCCAGGCTTAACCCTGCCATGTCCACAAGTGTACGTGTGCTGGAGTTGTTCTGCAAATGCGTATCGGTTCAGATTTCCTCTCTTGAAAACCCTTTTATTTCCCTGAAACGTGAGCTCGGCTCTGTATTTGCACTACTGAATTGTGGCTGAGATGAAATCAGAGGAGGAAGTATTATGCACAAACACACACACCCCCACACCCACACAATCCCCCTCCCCCAAGTTCTTAGAGAAAAAAAATGACTTGCAAATTAATAAGAAGAATTCAAACAACAGCATTTGCCCAGCCCAGGTCCTTGGGAAGGACTTGAAAAAAAAAAAAAAGCCAATCCATAAACATTTGAGCTGATTATGCAATCCATCAGGATATGTGGTTTTGCTGGGCTGCTGAATGTGTTTAAATTGGGATTCAAGAAGATAGAGGGCAGCTTTTCGCCTTTGGGATAATTTTGCAAAAAAGGGCAAAGGGATCAAACCAGGGATGGACTGCTGGGGGCTCGCAGGGGTTCAGGAGAGCCCCTAGCTAAGAACTCGCAAATCCCGCTCTTGGCTGGCACTGCCCACCGCTCCCCTCCCCTCCCCTCCCAGGAGTCCCCACTTGGCCTCTCTTAGATGCAGGTAGGTGCAAGGCATGCGTGGAGGGCGAAAAACGGGCCTCCCGGAAGTTTGGGAAAGGCGGAAATGGGCCCGTTTCTGGCTTCCAGAGAGCCTCCAGAGTCTGGGGAGGCCATTTTCACCAGTGGTGGGATTCCATTTTTTTTTTTACTACCAGTTCTGTGGCTGTGGCTTGGTGGGTGTGGTATGGCTTGGTGGGCGTGGCTTGGTGGGCGTGGCAGGGGAAGGATACTGTAAAATTCCCTGTGCAGGGCAACCAAAGAAAACCCAGCCGATCAGCTGGGACTCAATGGGAGGCAGAGAATAGATTGGGTGGGACCAGTCAGAGGTGGTATTTGCCGGTTCTCCGAACCACTCAAAATTTCTGCTACCGGTTCTCTGGAACTGGTCAGAACCTGCTGAATACCCCCTCTGGTTTTCACCCTCCCAGAGGGTCAAGGAAAGCCTCCGGAGTCCGGGGAGGGCAAAAACACCCCTCCACCATGGTGCAGGAGGCCAACTAGGCCACGCCCAGCATGGCCACGCCCACCCAGCAACCAGGCAGAGAACCCGTTGCTAAAATTTTTGAAGCCCACCCCTGGATAAAACCACGAACATAAGAGCAAATACATTTCCCCCCAGGCATGATGCAGTTGCTTTCATCGTTTCTTATTTTGCACTAAATTGTGCTCAACCGAGACATCTTAGGATTTTTGCAAGTACGAACTGGAAAATGAATAGATAGGGCCACTTCTCATCTGAGACATATTGCTGCTGTAACTTAGGTTCTATGCCTTGTCCTAAGCGGCACTGTGGTTTAATTGATTTTGCTTTAGCATCTTCAGTAAATGTTGTGGTTTAGCACAGTGGGAGCCAGCTATGATTACTCAACAAACTGTTGCTTATTGGTGCTATATGAAACAGGTCACATGATAGCTCTGACCATGATTCACTTCCTTTCAGATTAATCACTTATATTCTGTCCCAAAGAACGAAAAGGTATGTCCCCTTGCGTGTAATTAAAGCATTGAGTGAGTCACTGTAGGAGCAGAGTCCACATGTATTCCTAAAAGTGACCTTTTACATTATAATATTAAGATCTCCATGTCCTGATATACTTTTTTTTTGTTTTTTTGACAAATGCTTTTTCTCAAACTGATAATTCAGTTGAAGTATAACCTAATCTAGCACACAGTTATTTTTGCTGGATTGGTTTTTTCTGGTCAATCCTGAGATCACACAGCCTGCTTTTAGAGTAGGGCTGTGCAGGGTGTCGATTGGATAGCTCTTCCACCAGCCATGAAGCTATGTTGGTCCTTCTCATCCATTGGTTGTATACAAGACTAAGTGGTTGGACTGATGCTCTGCATAGTTGGCTGACCTTTGTTTCAGTTGCAATCCATTCTTAGAACCTCTATCAAATGTAAAAACTAGGAAAATGGTCCAGTAGATGTTCAAATTTGTAACCACTTCAGGCTCAAAACATTTAGATCCCATTTGGTTGCAAAACATTGCTGCTTGAAGAGGAAAGAGGATAGACATCCTATTCAAGAAGATGATATATTACATAAATTTCAGAAGGGCATATTGATGAAAAAATGGATGGAAACTAGAAAAAAATGGATGGAAACTAATCAAGGAGAGAAGCAACCTTGAATTAAGAAGAAATGTCCTAACAATGAGAAATTAACCAGTGGAACAGCTTGCCACCAGAAATCGTGGGAGCTCCATCACTGGAGGTTTTCAAGAAGACACTGGACAGCCCCTTGTCTGAGATTGTAGAGGGTCTCCTGACTCAGCAGGGGGCTGGACTAGAAGACCTCCAAGATCCCTTCCAGCACTATTCTGAATTGAATTGAATATGTTGATGTCTGGTTTCTGCACTTATCTTTTGGGACAAGTTGAAAGGAGGTGGGATTTCACAAAATAGGTAAAACAAAGAGTGGTGTTTTTTTGGTCAGGGGAAGAATATTGTTAAAAACAACATTTAGCATGCTTTACAGTATATCTTGTTTGATTCTGATCTCCAAAGAAAATAATATATTGGCACAATTTTCAGCGCTCATAGTGGTTAAAATCTGCACAAAAGAGAGTTTGAGGGTTGAATGTAAGTCTGGGCCTCTCATTGTCCACCCCTAATAGAAATGAGTGTACAATAGCTTATTCTTTTATTTTCTTATCTTTAAAGTCCTTGAATACATCTACAAAAAAAATGAATAAAGCAGATCAGGACATTGGCACTTAATATTATAGTGTAAGCAATAGCCTTCGGGAAGCAAAGCAGAGTACAAGAAGACAACTTCACACCTCAATCATTTTATACAATTCATTTTAAAAAGCCATGTGATTTTACTTTCCTTTATTTCTTTGGCCTTTGGATTGAGATAGGGTGGGGCTTGGGGGGCGGTGTGAGAAAAAAGAAGAGAGGGAGAAGCAGGAAGGGTGAGGGCCAGGAAAAACCAAGCCAGTTTCTTCCTTGTTACACAACAAAGCTAAAAAAGAGCAGAATATCACTCAACTCTTTGGTGCTGAGCCACATCAAATCACTCACAAGTGTCCACTTCTCCTAATCGTAAGAGCTCGTGTATTTCTTTGTTTCATTAAAATATTAATAGCTCTTGGTTTCCTTTTAACCATTTGTTTGGGAGTATTAATAATGTAGAGCCACATAAAACAAGGACAGGCTATAAATTATAGTTAAGTAGATAAAGAAGCACTGGTTCATTTTACCCAATTTTGCCTACTCCAGTTTCAGTCTGGTACTGTCCAGTTGCAAATCTTCAGAATTTCTAGTAGACTAACTGCATTTTAAGAGGGTCTCTGTAGAAAAGCTCTTTCATTCATGTCTGATCAAGATTGTCCAAAGTTTCAAGGAAGACTCTTTTCTCGCTCTTTGCTTAGATGTGAAAGACTGAATTTGGAAAGTAGAAATTGCTTTGCTTTTGAGCTATGGCCCTCCCTGTACACCCTTTAGACTTGATATCACACAGTATATGCTGGCTGATGCAATTCCCCTGAGTTTTAAGTCTGTAGAGATTCTCAGTCCTCCAGGTCATGGTTGTCCAAAAGATGCTTTTTTCAGGAGGCACCTGGACTTTCTGTTTTTTCTTTTGAAGATGTTTTGCTTCTCATCCAAGAACCTTCTTGGGAAGTGAAACGACTTCAAAAGAAAAAAAACCAAGAAAGCCCAGTTGCCTCCTGAAAAAGCACCTATGGGACAACCATGACCTGGTGGACTGAGAATTACTACAGACCTTTAGCTATACAATTTGGGATGGACACCCTTTGAATGGTGTGGGAATAGGAATGGATTTCCAGAGGGGGGAAAATTGCAGACTACAGGAACCATTTGCATTACTCATATGACCCGAGGACACAGACAAACCTCCAAGTGGCCTCAACGACTCCCTAAAAGGTTGCAAATGACCAGCTCTCTGCAAGGAATATAAATCCTTCCATTCCCCACCATCCAGTCAGAACTGAAGAAGCTTCCTGGATGAGAAGCGAAACATCTCCAAAAGAAAAAAACAGAAAGTCCAGTTGCCTCTTGAAAAAGCACCTGTGGGATCCCTGAGTTTTAAGATTAAAATCCTTCTGATGGCCGCATCCTTATTCCTTGTGACTAGACAAACCAGGGGGTGAAAGCATATAAAACACATTCTAAACCATTATGTTGATATTTTCCAGTGAACAGATTATCATTGACACAGGAATTGCAATTTTTGAGATTGCAATTGCAATCTCAAAGCACCATGTGAGATGTTTAACTCCATTATTGGGGTTATTCTCCCATCAAGAAGAGCTCCTGTTCCTCTAATTCAGTTACCGAAAAGACTCAGAGCCCGATCTCCAAACTTTGACACTGTGAACATGACTCAAGAATGCAAATAACAAGATGGGTTCTTGAACATGTGAAAGTAGAATGGAACTGTTGTAGATCATCTTTTCCTAGCTTGTGGGAGTTCCATAATGGCTTATTTAGCAATAGTAGCAACAGTAAAATTATACTCCCCCAAATAAGTTTGTGGAATAATTTATGCAGAAAACTGACAACTGGAGTTCCTATAAACAAAGGGGATGGGTGAATATTGCTCAAATTCCAAAGATGAATTTCTGGACTGAATATGTGCCAATGACTCTGTTCTTGTAATCTGGGATCTCCTAACAGATCCCAGAGTTATGATCTTGGGGACTTTCCCACCCACCTCAGATAAGTTGAAGACTCTTTTTCAGTGAGAAGTTCTCAAGTGTTTTAGTGGTTTTGTGTCTCAAAGGATGCCCCATGGTTAGTCTTTTCATTCGTTTTTGATGGACGGTGGTTTCTAACCACAGACCACACCTACTGTCCAAATACATGCTCAGAATAAATATGTGTATGTCTGTTGAGTGAGAAAAAGGAAATCAAAAGAACAGCTAGGACAAAGAGAAAGGAAACAGCAGCTTCAGAGAGACAGATGCCTTTCCAGGTGTTGGAATGCATTCTAGAGGAGGGCTCTCCAACCTTGGCAACTTTAAGACTTGTGGACTTCAACTCCCAGAATTCCTCAGCCAGCATGGCAGCTGAAGTCCATAAGTCTTAAAAGTTGCCAACTTTGAAGATCCCTGCTCTAGTGCGATATAATCTATTTGTCAAATAGATTTTCCTTCTCCCATATGCATTCTCTCCCCGCCCCATCTAAAATCCGAACATTTGCTTTGCTGGCTGAGGAATTCTGAGAGTTGAAGTCCACAAGTCTTAAAGTTGCCAAGATTGGAGACCCCAGATTTGCATTGGTTTTTCTCTAATAAATACCACTGAATCACATACCTTCTTTATTTTAAAGAATCAGCCCTGCCTCCTTTTATTAACTTTTCCAAATGGTCACCTCTCCATAACCTTTACTGGTTGAACTGTTTATTGTTCCTTAAAAGCACAGACCCTCGCTTCTCTTTGGGCACATTGTTCGAAGGAATTTGCTAATGACGTTTTTTTGCTGAATGTTTAACTGAAGATAGTTTAAGAGAGGCATCTTGGATTGATCTCAGGAATTTAGCCGGTTGGCAGGAGAAGAGTGTTCTTTAATGAACAGGGGTTGCCCCATTCATTTTGTTTGGGTTTCTACAAGGCACACTTGCCAGTCATTCTCAGATGATTCAATGGGCCTTGGAGAGGCAGGCTGGGTTTGAAATCTGTTTGTAAAGCCACTTCATGCAAACTTACCTATTGTAATATCCTTCTATTCAGAAAGCCACATTAAAGCCAACTTGATCATAGCTGATCTTAGCTCATCTTTGGCGAAGGTCAATTACCCTCAACTTGTAGAAATGTATTTTGTGTGCACATTCCCAAGGAAGCTCTATAGAAATGGGCATTTGTTTCCACGCCTACATTAAGAGTGCAAGGGACAATATATTCAATAAAAGTTCTGTGAGACATGCTGTCCCATGCTTGGTATTATTGATGATGATTAATTTGTGGTTCAGGAAGAGTGAGGGCAGGACTTGCTCTGTAGAAATTACTAGTGATTCTTGCGCGACCATTAGCACTATCATTCATTTATCCGAGTAGCAGACAATTCCCTTCCAGTAGCCTGAGTTAAAAATATGTAAAGAAATCCATCTTATTATATAACAAAACAGGAGTCCCTGTGGCTTTTACTCCGCTAGTTGCAGCCAACTTTAGGGCACGGTGCTCATCTTCATTTCAAGGCCATTGAGTCAATGTCATCTTAAGCAGAGGTGGGTTAAGGTTCTGACCAGTTCTGGAGAACCGGTAGCGGAAATTTTGAGTAGTTTGGAGAACTGGCAAATACCACTTCTGACTGGAGATTTTACAGTATCCTTCCCCTGCCATGCCCACCAAGCCACACCCACAGAACCAGTAGTAAAAAAATTTGAATCCCACCACTGATCTGAAGACATTTCTGCAGTCATGTGTTCAGCTGTTACCTTCCCATCAAAGTGGTACCTATCTATCTACTCGCATTTGCATGCTTTTGTACTGCTAAATTGGCAGGAGCTGGGGTGAGTATGGGAGCTAACCCTATTGTGTGGCACTTGGGTCTTGAACCTGGACTGTCAGCTTTCCTGTCGACAAGCCCCAGCACCACCCCTTATATAACATGCTGTCAGGATTCCAGCAGTTACCCTTATTTAATCATGCTCTCCAATTAGAATTTTGCCCAGCAGAAACTTCAAATCACCTAGTTACTATCTTTGAAAACATTTATGGAATGCAGTTTCGGTTTGCAAGCTGCCACACTGCTCCCCCTCCCTTTGTTGGCAACTCTAAAGACCATAGAAATATTTTATGAGTTGACACATAATACATTATCCCAAATCATTGGAAAATGCCTCATCCAAGTTGAAGGCAAATTCCTTTCATTGTGAGAAAAAACAGCTCAACCACCTGAGAAGATTTTCTATTATTTCCCTTCTTGCTTACTGATGGACTCATCTGGGAATCCTAATAGTGCATTGATAGTTGACCTATTAAAAGAAATTTAATGTTTCTATTGCTATCTATATACCACTTTCTCTACCCTCTTGTTGTAGCTATTCCAACCTCAATGGTCCATTCCCAAGGTAACAGTTGACCCAGTTGTAACATGTCTGTGAAAATTAACCAATAGAAAGGCTGAACAAACATATTTGCATATTTTGACAGCAGCCAGAATAGCTTTTGCACAATTATGGAAAGGAGCTAATATTTCTTCAGAAGACTTAGTTATACAAAAAATATTGGAATATGCAGAAATGGATAAGCTCACACTGGAAATGAAAGATAAAGATTCTGAATATTATGCAGTATGGGATAAATGGCATGAATGGCAAAAAAATAGATGTAAAGATTAGAAAGAATGGATTATTGTAAATAAAATAAGAGATCTTAAGAGATTATTAATATAGACAAGTATATAATATATAAGATATATGTATTTATTGATGCAAATTGTTATGAATATAAATGTGATTTGTATTTTTGAAAATTACAATAAAAACAAATTAAAAAAAAGGCTGAACAAAGAAAAAAAATACCATGTTCAAATTGTAGTTCTAGAGAAGATTGTTGGACATCCTGAAAGAACAAACCATTCAAAATTAGAAGAAATAAAATCAGACTTCTCATTGAAAATGCTAAATATCAAGCCAAAGCTTAAAACATTTGGGACATGGGAGGTGAAGGAAAGAGTCACTGGTGAAAGAACCTGACACTTGGAAAAAACAGAGGCCATCAAAAAACAAACAGGTGAGTGGAAAACAAGATGGGTAGATGTTATCACTGAAGACAGGTAGGAGCTTAGAAGAACCCAAAGTAATCATCTTGGTGAAATGATGGTTTAGAAGTTACTGGATGATTGAACAACAAGCAATTCCAATCTCTCATCTAGTAGTTTGTCCCTCTCAGCAGTTAGCATCCTTATTAGACAGTTTATCTACAAACTTCATGTGTACTCTAAGTTCACTGACTTCTCAGTTTTCCTTAGTTGCATGTTCTTGAATTACAACCTAGACCAGGGGTCTCCAACCTTGGCAACTTTAAGACTTGTGGACTTCAACTCCCAGCAAAGCTGGCTGAGGAACTCTGGGAGTTGAAGTCCACAAGTCTTAAAGTTGCCAAAGTTAGAGACCCCTGACCTAGATGATATAGGACCTAGAGCAGTGGTTCCCAATCTTTTCTTCACCATGGACCCCCTTTAAATATCTTTTGTGGCCATGGAACCCTGCAAGACTTAACTCAAGATTTAAATAACATTTCTTCAAGTCTTCGTGTACCCCCTGTGGCGAGATTGCGTACCCCTGGAGGACCACGTTGAGCCTGACCTAAAGGTGAGAGGTCATTGCTGTAACCTCAAGTGAATTTTTAGCTGTCGTCCAATGATTCAAACTCTGCATGTCAGCTTCAATTTGATCAAATGGAAAGGATGTATACAGTAGCAGAAAATAACCTACTTCCCAACAATTCAAAAGAGGCATGTTATTCTTTTGCAATTTTTCAGAGGACAGTCAGTTCTGCAGTTTAGGAAAAGGATCATTTTTTTCAGTAAAAAAAGAAGGCAGACACTTAATATAGGGCCAGATTTTTTTTTAATTCGCTCTTGTAAGGAATCCACCACAGGCTTTATAAGGTTATGCATTTTTTTCTTACTTATAAAAATAAGCAGAGAAAATAACTTGCATCTTTTTCTCATTTGCTGCAATAACTTTTAAATAATCTTTATAAGAACACTGGTGGCTATTTTCTTTTTCTTTCTAAAAACAAAAAAATTGCAACTTAATAAATAAATAATGACATATACCAGATATGCTCACTGTTTATTCCAGCATTTGGCCAAACGAAAAAAAAAAATTAAATTATAAATACATACTTTATATATATATATGTATCTGTATAGAAATGGCACAAAATATCTAAAGTGCGAAAAAAAATCACAATTAAATCATGCATTTTTCCTTTATTATTTTTTAAGATAAGTCAGCCCTCAATTTCAAGTGGGATCCATCAGTATTATAAGGCCAGATGTTTTTAAGAAGGGGTGCACTTTGATGTAGTATCACACTGAGTTGCAAGCACTCTATTGCATGGACTGATAAGCACACAGAGCTCTGTTATTCATCTACCCAAATCTTATAAAAATTGCTTAGATCTATAACCAGTTACTTATTTTAGGCTTTTGATAGATATTGAATGGATACAAGCTCCTCTTCCATTCAAAGTGGAAATTAAATTTCCTTATCGTATTTGGATGAGGAGGAGGAAGTGGGAGGATTTTGCTTTTTTAAAAATAATATTGTAAAACATTTCATATTTGGACCGTCTAGGATTTGAAATGCTCCCTTTGACCTGGAAACAGCTGCCCAAAAGCAAAATGGGCTGCTTCGAACATTTCTGAAGTGTAACACCTCCGAAATGCTTGAAAAGTCCTGTTTTGAACCCGAAACCATTGATTTGGGATTCAGAATGTTTCGAATTTGAACATTTTGCACATGCTCCCTTTTTAAAAATTCTCTCTCCTTCCTTTACAGATTTATTTTTTCCAATAGAAACCTTGTTGCTTATGAGTGGCTAGTTCTGTTCGTACAAGTCACTTTCACGCATGAAGAGGGTTTGTCATCAAGAAAAAGGGGAAGAGGACGAAGGAAAGGCAAGAGTCCCTGGATCAAGGGTAGACAACTTGCTACTTTTCATGTTAAGCACAAGATACAGGTCTTCAGATCCAGACCAGCTTGGTTGAAGATGTAATTCAGTAGAATCTGAAGAGCACATGCTGGCTGTGGAATTCTGGGAGTCCACAAGTCGTAAAGTTGCCAAGGTTGGAGACCCCTGCTTTAGATCACAAACTAAAAACTCCCACAATCTCTTGCCACATTTTGATGAGATGTTGGCATCTTACAACATCCTGAGAGCTCTCCTCTGCCAAAGGAGGTTGCGGTGGGGATGACTTTTGCCTTCCTTAAGACAATTTTATGGATTAGCCCCCAAGGCCCATTCAGTTTGGCCATCTTAGGGATGTGCACTTGTTTCATGAACAAGCTTGGGTCTGGTCTACAGTACAACAGCACCCATGGGAAGCAATCAAGAGAAGCAAGATGGTGGGTAGGGCCTTTCACTGAGATGCCACATCTACTATCCAGCCTCTTTTGACTCCTTTGTTGTTACACTGACCATTATTGGGAGTGCACATTTTTTGCGAGGGAACCCCATTCTACTACAAAATTAAATATAAATTTCAGTGCAGTTAAAATTACTTTGTGAATAAACCTATGGGTTTTAAGGAATTACTATACCTGTCAAGGTAAAGCAATATCCTCTTATACAGGGCTCTCTAAAAGCTGGCAACTTTAGGAGTTGTGGACTTCAATTTGCAGAATTCCCCAACCAGCATGGCAGCTGAAGTCCATAAGTCTTAAAAGTTGCCAACTTTGAAGATCCCTGCTCTAGTGCGATATAATTTATTTGTCCAATAGATTTTCTTTCTCCCATATGCATTCTCTCCCCGCCCCGTCTAAAATCCCAACATGTCATTAATATCCAAGCAATTTAATGTGGAATACCAATGCTCCACACTCACAAATCAAGAAACACGCTTCGCTCCCCAATCAACCCTCATTTTAAAGCATTGTTGAAAAGACACAATCCTGAAACAAGCAAAGGAGAATTGAATTTACCTGAAAAGCATTTAAGTTTCTATTCCACAGCATCACACCTGGACTGCGCTTGACTGCATAATATAGAATATAAAAATCTTGCTCTTGGCAATTCTTCCCTTCTTCCTTTGCTGCTTATAATTCTATAACCACATTTTTCTCGGGCTACATGCATTTAAATGAAGACAGCAAAGGCTGAAGTACTGCCTCGGGTGAGAAATGTATTTTTAGCAGCAAGTTAATGCTTAAAGGCGTTGTGGTAAACATTCTATTGCTTTTTAAATAGTTTTCCATGAGAAGCGTATTTTCGGTATATTCATTGTGATTATTCGCTTCTCTACAGTAAGGTAACGGTCACCTGTGGTTGCCACTTCCCTTACTGGAGAAGTTTGCAGGGGGGTCCACAGAGGGGGCAGCAAAAGAAAAGAGACAGAGATGGATACACCACTGACACCACCCTCTTTTGACCCTTACCTCTTGTGGATGACCCTGCAAATTTGGAATGTACATGGATCGAGTCTCTGTGGAACCTGACTGCAGTCCAAAAGATTTCTTATTTGGAAGATGAACTTCACACACGATGGACAATATTTATTCTGATTTGGAAAGTGCAATAGGTAAAGTGCCTGTTTAAATCCTCCCAGCAAAGTTTCGAAGCTAGTGCATTAGGAAAGCTAATTTTTCCAAGGTAGCAGCAAAGCCTGGACTGAACAACCCTCTTTTAAATTCAAGCTGCTCCTAAAATACCTCTTTTTTCAAACTGAAGAATCAGAGAAGTGCCCGATGGAATATATACCATCTTTATAAATGACTTGCAAATAGGAAACTAGAGATCAGGAAGAGTGAGGGCCGACTGTTCTTCCTGACATGCTAGCTTTCTTAGATGCACTCTCGGCTTCCCAGCAGAAGGGATATATTCCAGGAACAATTTCTCCAAGATTAATTTCAGCACCCAGCATAGTCAGGCACATTGCCAGAGTCCTACAAAATCTCCCAATAAAAATTCTCTATGTTCCCTGGAGTGGCCTCATGCCAAAGCATTGCACACACACAAAAAAGTACAAGCTGGCAGGGCCCAAGCAGCTTCAGAAATGTGGTGCTTTTGCCCATCAAAACTTGCAAGGAAAGAGAAGAGATATCTCAGGAGAATCCATCAAACCTACTTTGCCCAACATCTCCTCTTCAACTATAAGCTGACCCTGAGTTTTACGCTTCATCTGAAAGGCTGCTTCAGTGGGACATTAACTTTGACATTTCAAAGGTCACAAAGAGTGGGTTCCCAACAAACTAAGTTAGCTGAATTTGGTCCCTCCTTTGAGATTTAACAACCAACCTGACCATGAAACTAGAGGGGACCTGAGTTGAACTACTTAGTCTTGCTCCAACCCAATGCACTGAGAGTTAAGGCAAGCCCTCACTAGATTGTTAAGCTATGTGTAGGCACATCATGTTTAGGTCAGTTTTGTGAAGTTATTTTTTTAAAGCAGTGCCCAAGAACCTCACTTTAATGTAGGCAGTGGTTATGTTATGGCATCTGACAATAACCAAAGTAATTTTCTTGTCTAATCCTTTCTCTTGATTCAAGTGGCATTCCTAAGCAAAATAATTTAATAGTATAGTGCCTTTAGAATTGAGTCATACTTTTGTACTGATGCTCTCCAACAGAGGTTATCAAATGGAACTACGTGTTGCAAAGCTATTTGCTATCATTAAAAAAAAAATTCCCTGGAAGTTTTGCCTAATACACAATTTGTTCATTTTCTATCACAGAGTAAGGCTCAAGGCTATATTCTTAAGACAGTGGTCACTGGATTCCTAAAAGTGACCCGGGAAAAGTAATGGTATGTTAGATGGCTCATCTGCTCTTTCAGAGACCATGCAAGAGGTATTAGCATCCCAAGAACATATAGACATGCCTAAAACCCTTCTGTCTACTACCATGCAAGGGTCCTCTAGAAAAGACTTTCCATGTCAAACTGTAAGAGGCTACTCTTAAAATAAAAGAACTGCCCTTCTGTCCAAATAACATAAAGACTTCCTTCTAGCAAGAGAGTACGTCCATTGAGATGTAACCAAACCTATCCCTACACATGCCAATTTCTACATGCAAACACTTTGTTTTGAGCATGCCACATTCCATCAAAAGGTTCTCAACTTATGGCCTTAATAAGTGCAAGACAATTTCTCCATCATGGTGAGAATTAGGCCAAGGTTCTAGGCAGTCTTCTCCCAACCGGTATTCTTGTGATGTGTTGGAATATGTCTACAATCACTCAATAGCAAGCATGCTGCTGGAGAGTGATGGGACCCATAGCATAACACATCAGGAGAACAGTGGGGTGAGGAAGATGGATCTTGAGCATAATTTGTTATGCCAATGACAATTCTAGGGCTAAGCTCTTGCTGTATGTTAAAATGGAAAGTGGGGAAGGAATTCTCCACAGGCACTAAAACTCTCGCAATGCAAAGACAGCAGCACATTTCCCAAGTTGTTGGTGTATCAAGGTTCCAGAACAACAACTTGGACATCACTTTATAGTGTCATCTTACCCAACCTCTAGACATTGCAGGGTAGTTTAAGGGGAAAAAAGATAAATATCTAATATTTGGCTAAGTGCCTTTTTTTGAGGAAGACCTGAAGGGGAGGATCTAGTTGGTAGAAAAATTGAAGACTTAGCTGTTTGTTGGCTCAGTTCTCAGGCTAGCAAAAACGTTTTGTTTCTTCCCTTAATTGGAAAGGCTGGGACAACACTCAAAAGTGAGAAAAATAAACCTTGCTGCACTGAGATTCAGAGTCTAGATAGGACACTGATATTTGCCTAGGAACCAGTACCATTCGTATCAATGGTCCAATGAGATCTACAGAATACATCTTTTTCTTTCTACTTTTCTTTTGTTTTAGACTCCCCATTCTTGTCTTCCACTTAGGATAAGCAGAACTATATCTACACTACCTGACTGTCAAGTTGCTTGAGCTACAGTACAAGGAAAGTTTGGTGTTTGCTGAAGTGCTCTTACAATCACTTTCAAGGAAAGCTTATATTCATTTGATCTGTTGGGGCAGATCAAGGGATCTATCCTTCCATAATGAGATGGAGCTTTTATACAGTCCTAACCAGAATTCTATTTTCATACAGTTTGTTTGAAGGGTGAGGCAGGACCAGGGGATGAGAAATAAAAACTCTATAGCCAATGACCAGGGACCAATCTATACTTCCATAGAAACATGGAAAACCAATTACTTGTGACTGTACCACTTCAGAATATATTATGATTAATGGCAGAGGAGAAGAAGTAGATGTCAACTATTCCTTCCCAATTAAAGGAGGTCCTCATAAAATATTGTACACTGTTGAAAGAACTATTTATGCATGACTACATTTGCAATATTAAGCTTTAAATAGGCAGTTTTCCCCACCTCAAGCTTTAAGTCGTACAGTCCCAGGAAAACTACGCCATGTCCTTTTTGTCTGTTTGTTTGTATAGATTGGCTAAATGTCCTTAGAAGTCAGTTACAGTACATTTCTGGTGTATTGTGAATGCAAAAGAAAAAAAAAGAGCAATTTCTTAGTTTGGTACAACTGGGATTTTCTACTCATTCAATGGCACATTACACGCTTTCTGAAGAATCACGCTTCGCGTAGGCTGGTGAAGGTCCCTCCCCCTGGAGATTCCTCAAATAGATTTTTAACTTTTGAGGCTCCGAGATGCGTCTCCGATTGAAGTCTGCTCTTGGATGAATCTGGGCGCAGCGATCGGTCTGCAGGAGATGGAACAGGCTGGCCATGTTTGGTCCAATTTTGGCCATCAAACTGTCTTTAATGGTCCCGACAATTTCTTCCCCACATTCCAACAAACTTCTCATAAGTTTGCTGTAATACCTGCATAAAGACAATATTGATTAGTACTCAAGAGGCTTCATAGAATTCAGGACCATTCAGAAGCCAGTATTTAGAACGTCTGTGGAGATTCCCAATCATCCAGATCAGGGGTCTCCAACCTTAGCAACTTTAAGCCTGGAGGACTTCAAAGCTTTGCTGGCTAGGGAATTCTGGGAGTTGAAGTCCTCCAAGCTTAAAGTTGCTAAGGTTGGAGATCCCTGATCAAGATCATGGTTGTTCCGGAGGTGCTTTTTCAAAAAGGCAACTGGACTCCATTTCAACCTATTTTGCACAGCCCAAATGCAATCTTTGGTGAGAATACACCTCAACCATGGCCCATTATAGGATCAGCTCTATCAATAGGTAGCAAAAGGAGGAAGTTCCAAGAAGGTTCTTGGATGAGAAGCAAAATGTCATTCAAGGAAAAAAAGAAAGCCCAGTTGCCTTTGGAAAGAAAGCACCTCTGGGTCTCCTAATGGGACCTCCACATTTGTCCATTAAAAAGCACAAATGAACCACATTAAACTGCCCCCCCTCCCTGCCAACTATTCAGATCAAATCCATGAGCCAGGTATCTGACCAGAACACAGCATCTCCTGAGCTTACCAATGGCATCGTTTTTAAAAATCCACCTCAACCTGAAAGCAGCTGTGCAGTCCCTTCTGTGACAAAGAAAGAGCCTTAATCAAGTAGAGGCCCTTTCCCTACCCAGCAACTGCCTGAAGTCACATCGGAATGACATAGCAACATGGGGAAGGCTAATCCGGTGCATTGTTCCCATAGATCTGCCTCAGAGGCCTTGGGAAGTCAGCTCCTCCAAGGATCCAGACGCTGGCGTCTTAAAAATCTGAAATATTTTTTCCAGCCCTATAATAACCGCTCCAGACATGCAAGTCATATTTTCATTTGCAGAGAGGAAATTTGTGCAAGCACGGGCTAAGAACCTGTTTTTAGTGTTGCACATGTCAATTTTCGAAGGTGGAATGAGAAAAGCGAAGGGACTCCAGGTTTAAATCCCATTAGATTCTCATCCACTTTGCTCTTTCACTGAGGGACTAGCAAAAGAAGCACCAGCGGCCTTTATTAAATTGGTCAAGTCAAGAATGCTCTCTGTCATTTTAACCTAAGGGGTGGCTGCTGGAGGTGAAACCAACAAAAGACTTCCAGATTTTACTCATCCGGAGTCAATTAACTTGAAATGGCATAACATTGAAGAGATGGAGCTAAAGCTTAGGAAATTGCTTGCCCTCAGCCACAAAATCTTCCCCTTTTCAATTCCTCTGAAGTATAGAGGAAATGCAGGAGGACCCAGTGTGTTGTAATTGTTATGGTGGGCCTACACTTCAAATCCATTCTTGGCCAGGAAAGAACACTGAGTGCCATGGGGATTCAAATGGAATTGAAATCTTGGAGAAAAGGGAAATCTAAATTTAGATTATAACTGTAGACCAATCCTCTGAGCACTCAAGAGGGCTAAACAAATACAAAAGATATAAACGACTGATAATAATAATTCATATCATTTTCTTCTACTCTCTCTTCCTGGAAAACGTGCAAGAAAAGAGGAGAGCAAAATGGGATCGGGGTGGGCGGACTCAGTTACAGTGGCTATGGGGGCACTACTGAAAGACCAAGTTTGGACAGATCAAATGCTCTTTTAACATACCACTATTTTAATGTACTGTCATTGTCAAAGTTATTAAGATTCAAACCAACTGATTGATAAGATACTATCAAATTCTTTTAGAGATTATAAGTCAGTGCCACTGATTGGCTTCCAGGAAGTGAAAATAATATAAAATATAGCAAAAATTCTAAAGTATTCAAAAATTCAACAATCCAGTAGGGATCCCTCTATTCAACGGTAGCAGTAGAAGATCCTGATACCACCTACAGATGCTTCTAAGCAGGAAGGCTATGACTGAATGTAATTAAATTGAAATCATTATCCTTCATGATTTCTCAAAATTATATGCAATGACTTACGGTATTTTTAAAATTTATAAGTGCCATAGATATTTTACTAGATGTATCCTCTGAACTGCTGAAAGCTATATTTGGATTACAGTGGGATATAAATGGAAAGAATAAATGAATGAACAAACCAATAGCCTACCCTTCACCATGGAAAATTACTGAATGCCTTGGCCACGGACTCTCTCTTGGCTCAATTTACCTCACAGGGTTGTTTGGAGGATAAAACAAAAGGGAATTCCCTCAGCTCTTCAAGGAGAGGCAAGATATTCTATTAAGCAAACTGATAAAGAAATAGCAAATATTCTTGCTATCTTGGAAATAGTGCTATAGCCTAAAATAGGCTTCATGCATTTTTAAAAATAGAAGAAAACTCTTTAGCTCCCTACCCAAATTGAAGGAGAGAACACGAAAATAACAGGGCTGGAGGCCTTCTAGCCCAATCCCGTGCTCAAAGTAGGAGGTTTTATAACATCCCAGTCAAATGGTTGCCCAGTCTATTTTTGAAAACCTCCAATGAAGCCTGCAGGAGGCAAGCTATTCAAGTGTTTGTTAATTAATATATTAATTAATTAATAGATCCATTAGTGGGACGCAGTTCTATTCTATCTATAGTTCTGAACCATTCACTTCTAGTTTTGCCCTCCCTAAATGCTGTCAGCGCCAATAATCTTACCCACAGAGATATGAAAGGATATGGAGAATCCACAATCTGATTTTTTCCTTCCCTCGGGGGATGAGTGGAAAATTCTTTTGCTTCACTGTGGATTTACCCAATTCAAAAGTCCTGAATAGTCCCACCTCATACAGCCTGACCATTTCCTATATCTAAGTGTACGCTTCTGGGCCATTAGGGGGCCATTCACCTTGGCTGTAGGATTTCAATTCAGAAAAACCACCATCCAAACCAAGTGTGAAAATTATCTTTTGGTTGTTGTTGTTTTTTTTTTTAAAAAAACTCTCTTGAGAAAGGCAATCTTTTAGGATTAATATCAATATATGAACCTTAAACCTTGCTTCCTGTATTATAAATGTCACTTCAGGCTAAACCAGAGGAAGATGTGCTGACTTTTTAATGATTTCCTGCTCGGCTCAATCACCAACTTAGCCATTCTTAGTTTCTTTGAAGGGGTGTGGGAAGTGTCAACTTACTCACTAGGAAATCCTGTTGGGCTTATTTCTAGCTTGTAGTATTAGCCTTTTATTTCAGTCACTAAAACAAAAAACAAACAAACAAAAAAAAATACCAAACCCCACATGTTTCAAGAACACCCTGTGACTGTGTGGTGGCCATTCTTTCAATAATGTTTTCAGGAAAAATAGAACAAGTCTAATGTTTGTGTTTTGTTCTGTGGTACGCAGCAATCACCATGTTTTCATAAGCCACTCATAAGGGGGTCACAAAAGTCAATATAATGCCAGCAATCATGTGACTGAAGTCTTGCTTTTCATATGCAGTACACAGAAAAAAGGGCAAAATTTTGATGGCACAATTCCTACCACCCCCTTAAACTTTTTTCATCCCCCAAGGACACTTCGGACTGTCCGTCCCTTTCCTTCCCTTCCCTCAGCCAGCCCAAAGCTGGCTTTGTTTCTTATCCAGCTGATAAATCAGGACTACCAAACCAAGATTTCCCAACCAACAGACCACTGCTGCATGTGATTCTTTCTCTGGGAGGGGGGGAGGTTTCACACACAGCAGCCTTTTTCAATTTGACCGAGATTAAACCCAGGCCTGAATTTTATCCCTCAGCAGTTGGCTCTCTTAGTTTCTTTCTAAGGTTACAATTTAAAGAGAGAGGGAGATCCAACTCTCTTCGTTCTTTGATGCTCTGAGAATCCCCCAATAATTCATGCAGGACATAGGCTGCTGTGAAAAGCTGCAGTCTTGAGGTACAACTTGCCACACTCTGTGCACACTGTTTAATCCCACTAAATAGTAGCTGTGGCTTTCCTCGTAGCTTCCCATGGGTTGATTCATTGACTGACAAATTGACAAATGCACAGGGCTGCCTTCTCTCTGGCCACCAAGTGACGAGATAAACCAGTCAGGAAAAGCAGGCTATATACTTAAATAAACTACAATAAACAAACACAGAATATATTCACTTGTAGAGATGATCTGCCTCTCACAAAAGGAACCAGTTTGGTCTAATGGTTAAGGCCCCAAGCTAGAAAGTGGGAGACCGTGGGTTCAAGCCCCACCTTAGTCATGAAAGCCAGCTGGGTGACTTTAAGCCACTCCCTGTCTCTTAGCCCAACGCACCTCAAAGGGTTGTTGTTGTTTTTGTGGGGAAAGTATGAAGTGTGTTGGATATGTTTGCCACTTTGACTTAATTCAAGTTCAAGTTCAAACCTTTATTGACAATGCACAACATGTGTACAATGAAATTGAATTGGCCTCCATTGGTGCAGCCCACACAAAAACAGAATACATCTCAAAAAACACAGAATACATTTCAGTTTCATTGTACACATGTTGTGCATTGACAATAAAGGTTTGAACTTATTTGCAAAAATAGTAAAGGTAGGATGCAAATGAACCAACAAATAAAATATTGTTGGCCAGGGACTTGAACATCCCCCAGTCGATTTAACTGTTCCTTTAAATGAGTATCAAACCTACCTGTTTGAGAATTGGTTTGGGAGTTGGACCACTTCTGTGATGGCTTCTGGATTCCTTTTTGCAACACCACAGATGTCCAGCTTGCTATAACATTCTTCCTGCACTTCAGAAATCATACGCTGGAATGCGGAACATCGGCGAATGGCCAGGAACACCTTGGATGTGACACCGTTGGCAATGCATTTCAGACTCTCCTTTACAAAGGCCTTCCCCTGCCACAAGGAGGAAAGGAACATGTAAGGAACTAGGTTAAAACCCATGGGACAGCAATTGAGCACTGGTGGATGCTACCTAGTTTGGGCAATGAAACGTCTGCAGGAAAACAATCAAGCTCAGAGAGCACCAAGGACCCCTCACATCAATTTTTGTCGTGAGTTTCAAATTCCCACCATTATTCCTCAGAGTTGTTCCTGAATTGTTCTGCATTGTTCCAAAGGATAACTGGAAAATAGCTGGATCTCAGGATAATTTACTGCCTCTAAGAGTTGTTCAACAATGGAGTAGAAAGAATTGGGAGCTTCCCCTTTTGCTTGAAAAATGATGATCTGTTGGGAATGCCTAAAGGCAGGAATCTTAATCATGATTCCCAAAGACCCATTCAGGGCTTATAGTCTATACACTCTAAATAATGGGTCTCCAAACTTGACAGCTTTAAGACTTGTGGACTTCAACTCCCAGAATTCCTCTTCCAGTCATGTTAGCTCAGGAATTCTGGGAGTTGAAGTCCACAAGTCTTAAAACTTGCCAAGTTTGAAGACCGTTGCTCTAAATAGAGTAAATAACAGTGCATAAAACTGATTAAATTATAAATGCACGCGAGGTTTACTTTCAACACGAGGCCATGCTCACATTCTATTTATAAAATATACCTTTTTATTATACTAATAATAATCCCAGAGCAGAAGTCAGTGGTGGATTTCCTTATGAAAAAAGCTTGATTTATTCATATTGTTGACACAAGAATCTTTCTGGGCAAGGAGCTTCCTGTGGCCAGGAAATATCAAGCAACAGAATGAACTCATCCAGTCTTCTCCTATATTTGATTCTTTCCCAATATATACGTGTCCCAGGATAATGTTGCGGGATCCAATCAGAGTTGGTCACCAGGCCCAGAGATTTAGTCTTCCAAGCTTTGGGACTCGTGCTAGAACCCATCTTCAGGCACTTCTCTATGTGTGCACACAGATACGTTCCCTGAGTGAAGATGGCCTCCAGTAGGAGTCTGAAAGCTCAGAAGACTAAATCTTCCCAGATGGTTTGGACTTTTAACAAGCCAGCACGACACTGAAGCAGAGGTGGTAGTCAGTCGGTTCTGACCGGTTCTGGAAAACTGGTAGCAGAAATTTTGAGTAGCTTGGAGAACCAGCAAATACCACCTCTGACTGGCCCCGCCCCTATCTATTCTCTGCCTCCGGAGTCCCAGCTGATCGGCTGGGTCTTCTTTTATCGCCCTGCACAAGAGAACGGAGCTGGAAAGCAGTTTAGTGGGGTGGGGAGGGAATGGGGGTTTTACAGTATCCTTCCCCTGTCACGCCCACTAAGCCATGCCACACCCGCCAAGACATGGCCACAGAACCGGTAGTAAAATTTTTTTGAATCCCACCACTAAGAATTCATTGGACCTGGAAGACACCAGGTTTGGGAAAGCTAGTTTAGGAGCTGTAGCTTCACCATTTGCAAGTCTAGTCCTCTATGTCATGGGTGGGCAGACAAGGAGACTTCATCCAATAAAGGACCTGTAGATAGTTTGCTGAAGTTCAGCAAGGTTTGATCATAACTTCCCAACAGAAACTTTCAACTCTCTTTAAATGATTTATGAAAGGTCAACCATTATTTCATTTTCTACTCTTATTGTTCCTCATTTACCAAGATAGGCATATTTGGATAGGCTGGTTTCACTTCAGCTAGAAGCCAGAGTTTATTAATCATGATGTTTAACCAAAATTAGATAAGCTCTCCTTACCAAAATACATGAAGCTAACAGTAGCAAATAAGTTTGCCACAGCTGTTATTCAAACAAGGAATGGAGAAACAGTGGATTCGTGTCAATTAACATGATGTACCAAGTATCTCATGTCTATTTTAGTATCAGAAAATCCTATGTTGAGGAATGACAGTTATTCTGAAGGCTGGTGTGTTAATGTTCTATTTTTCATTAACATCAATTGTTTGCAGCCTCCCACACTTAAGTCACAAGGGAAGGAACCTCAGACCAGTTCCAAAATCAGGAGCAGCCAGGGACACTGCAGAGGGAGTGAAAAATATCGCTCCCTTTGTCAACTCACAACCCTAAAGTAAGCTGAAAACACCCCCCAAACAAAATTCTGAAGCTCTCTGGGAATGAAGTAGAAAAATGAAAGCCCCTTTTGAGATGTTTCGGCAGAATGGAATGGACATTGCTGGAATTCTCCAGATGAAGAGCGATACTTCCTAATGGCATTCAAGAGCTTCTTCCAAGCCTGAGTTGTTGGAAGAATCTAAGAGTGCTTAGATCAGCCAGAAGAAATGCAATAGTTATAGTTTGGAAGTCTTCCTTTATTGCAATGCCGAGTTTGCTTCTCAACAAAAGGCTGTTATTGCCATGACCAATGATCAGTGGCCCAGATTTTCAATAGCAGAACAAATGTGTACATGGGACAATGAGGAAGTTGCAAATATCTCCCATGTCTTTTATTGCGCTGCAAGTTCTACTGGGACATCCGATCAATGTACAATTCTCCCTCTATTAGAGAGATTTCTAGGGAGTTCAGATAATTTTTATGTGAACCATCTTCTTCTCCAAGATTCATATCAGTAGCAAAATTTTGTACTGCTGCAGTGAGAATAAGGAAAAACCAATTAAAGAACTAGAGATCTTTACTTTTAATCAACATTTTCCTCGGTTATTTTCCAGTAACTTTTAGAGGCCATATATTTCAATGTATACTTTTATTATATATTTGATTAATTAGTATTAGATCAATAAAAATAGTATTATTTCAATAGGAGTGTTTAGAATGTACTATATTTATTTTACAGTTGCCGGTATAAAATTGTACCCACTTCTCTCTGTTGATCCTGATTGTAATTGCTATCTTTTATCTCTCTTTTTATTACTTTATATTGCTGGTCATTGACCTGTCAATTTCGGTGGCCTAGGTTGTCTCCTGGAGAAGGCAAGGTCCAGATTGTTCTAAAACTCCTGGTCACCTGCATGAAGGGGACTCATATCAGGCACAACTGGAACATATATAGCTTTCCAACTTGGGAAAAATTCAGTCTCCTTGCCAACTCCAAGAACGGGGAAAACACATTTGTTTCCTCTTGAAAAAGAAAACTTCCTTTTCCACCCCACAAGGTGTCTTCTGCCAAGGCTTTACACAGAAGCTTGTGGGAAAAAGTGTACAGACAGAAAAGAGAACCCTCATCCCGACTTGCTGTTCCCATTATGCTTTGAACTAAGGCCACTGTGGGCTTTCCCAGATGATAGCAGTACTAACTTTTAGCTAGGCCAGGGGTGTCAAACTCGATTTTATTAAGGGCCCCATCATGGTTGTTTGATGTGGGGGGGAGGCTGGGGGGGGAGGCAAGGCCAGAGTCAGGCCAGCTTGACTTCACTCATGTTGGGGATGCCTGCGCTGGCCTGAGTGCTCTACCAGCAAAAACGGACTCCCGATCTCCGTTTTCAGCTGGGACGGCCTCCTGCAACCCTCTGCCAGCGAAAATGGAGCTCGGAGCTCCATTTTTACTGGCAAAGGATTGCCAGAGGCCATCCCAGCCAAAAACGGAGATCGGGAGCCCGTTTTTGCTGGCAGAGGCATCACGGGCTGGTCTATCACTGTTAGAGCGGCCCCGCGGCCCATATCTAAGCACCCCGCGGGCCTTGAGTTTGACACAACCTGAGGTAGGCTATTTCCAGCTGCCTAAAGACCTCTTTTTAACAGAATGGAATTGCAGAACTGGAAAGAACCCAAAAAATAATTTGCAGAAGTCGAACCATCTTGCAATAAATAGGGGGAAATCATTTAAAACATTTATGGGAGGTCAAACGTCTTTAAAAAGATTAGAGATGAATCCACAACCCATCATTAGATAAGACTATTCTATCATTGTACACTTCTTACTGTCAGAAATGGTTTATGACCATGTTTTCTGTAATTTCCTTCCATGGATAAGGGATGATTCAGTGTCATTCTGAATACCCCTAATTGAACATTCTGGCTTCGAGACATAACCAAAGATATTTTCTCATCTGACCATGCCACAAAGAGATACGAGTTGTATCACCCCACGTCACCATCATTTGCATTCACAAACTCTTCAGTCAGCAGCATTTGCTGCAGCTATCAAAATCAACTAAAAGAGAAAGATAGCTAAAACGGCTAATTATTCTTGGGTGTGAACATGGTCCTCATATTAATAGCAATTTCACTTAATTATATACCATTTCACAGTGCTTTACAGCCCTTTCCAAATGGTATACTGATATATTTGATTCAGAATAAGATAAACTGATATATTTCATTCAGAATATTGTCCCCAACAATCATTAATAACTTTGCTTAATTTCACCCCCCCCCCAAAAAAAGTCTTACCATGGAAAGGTAAATATTGCCAGGCAACTTAATAATAGGCCTTAAAAGAACATCTTCTCTTCCCCTCTAAATTTTGATCATACAACCATCAGATGTATTAACTAGAAGTCTGCAAAGCATCCCAGACTGTTTTAACACCAGAATGAGCTATTCTAACCATGGAAGTGTCTGTCCTAAAGGCGCTTTTTCAACTTTGTTTTTCCTTGAAGATATTTTGTTTTTCATCCAAGAAGCTTCTTCAGTTCAGAAATGAAGAAGCTTCTTGGATGAGAAGCAAAACGTCTTTTACAAAAAACAAAGTGCAGTTGCCTTTTGAGAAAGCACATTTGGGACAATCATGACCTGGATGACTGAGAATCAGAGGTGGTATTCAACAGGTTCTGACCAGTTCTGGAGAACTGGTAGCGGAAATTTTGAGTAGTTCAGAGAACTGGCCAATACCACCTTGGACTGACCCCACCAACCCCATCTATTCTCTGCCTCACGAGTCCCAGCTGATCAGCTGGGTCTCCTTTTGTTGCCCCACACAGGAGAACGGAGCTGGAAAGCAGGTTAGTAGGATGGGGACGGAATAGGGGTTTTGCAGTATCCTTCCCTTGCCATGCCCACCAAGCTACACCCACCCAGCCACGCCCACAGAACCAGTAGTAAAAAAATTTGAATCCCATCACTGCTGAGAATCTCCATAGACATGGAAATGTCGGTTTTGAGTGGCTCAGACATGGTCCAGCAAAGCTCTTGTGGTTTCCTTATCATTCTCACGGGTTTAAACCAAGCCAAAAAACATATTTTTTTCTTTATTATTGTGATAGTGATGCTTTTTGGGGGCCAGCATTTCCATGAAAGCAAACTTCAGGGTTGACATATAGCATATCTAATATCATATGGAAACGGTAATATTCATTCCTTTTCCTGTTTTTCAAGATTTTGATACTACTGGCTGGCTGTGACAAATAAGAAGGTATCAAGTTTTGATGTTTCAACAGGTTGAAACAAAACCTTTGCAAAGCCAACACAGGAGGCAATAATGTTATATAAACCAATTTTAACTTTTGAAAGAATCAGTCCAAAAAGACTGGACAACTATAGCATAACACCTTATAAGTTACATTGGTGTTGAATATCACCTACAAAATACTTTTGAGTTTTCTCTAATTTTGAGGAAAATTGATTTCAATGGTTTTCTATGTCAGTTGGGTAACCATCAAAAGGAAAGGGATTCTTAGAACAGCTACTTTGCCATAGTGTGTAAAGGCCCTGGGCGAGAAACGGGAAGGAAGTTTTAATCCTACTTTGGGCCTGAAGCCAACAGGGTGACTTCAGGCCAGTCATTCTATCTGAACTCTGGAGAACGCTTTTATATTTGATTTTATATATTCTTTTTTCAGCCTATTTCTTGTTATGTTCTCTGTTAGAACGTTGCACATTTTTGACATTACCCATTTATCCCCATTAGAGGATGAATTTGCCTAATTTCCAATTTACTCCAGGCTCTAGTTGCTTTTGTTCTAATGGCTAGAACTGCAGTTAAAAAAAAAAAGATAAACTGATATATTTGAAACCACGAATAAGCAACATTTCTTAAACTTGTTTTCTGATAGGTCTCCCATTTTTGGAGTCTTGCAAATGTGTATAGCTCTTTTAAATATGAAAGTCCTCTCATTTTCCAGCCCTCCTGCTATTACTTTTCATTTTCAGAATAAAAAGACAAGTTGAAAAATAAAGAGTCAACTAGGTGATGGGTGTGGAAATTAATTTAAGGGCTCATCCTTTTCAAATATTGAGCAGGTTTGGAAGAAACAGATTCTGATCAACTTCCAGTTGAGGGGTCCTTGGTGTTCTCTGAGCTTGGTTGTTTTCTTGCAGATGTTTCATTACCCAAACTAGACAAGCTCATCAGAACACTGATAATGTTAGCTAGTTTGGGTAATGAAGTGCCTGCAAAAAAACAACTAAGCTCAGAGAACACCAAAGAGCTGAAGAAACTTCTTGGATGAGAAGCGAAAGGTCTTCAAAGAAAAACAAGAACATCCAGTTGCCTCTTTAAAAAGCACCTTTAGGACAGCTATGACCTGAAGGACTGAGAATCTCCATAGACATCTACAAGAAAACATAAGCTCAGAGAGCACCAAGGACCCGCTATTTCAATCCTCAGCTATAAATATTCTCCTTTATTGGTAGCTTCTAGTTCTTGATTATTTTAAGAAAGTGCCCTAATTTTCACTAATAGTATATTTATACTCCTTTAACCAAAGTGTTAATTCTTCCAACCTTTTAAAAAATGTTATTGATGATGATCATAAAAAGATTTAATGTTTCAAATTCTGAGGCTTCTAATGATATCCTTGAAAAGAATTTTTGAATATACTCTTGCTTTTTTTGCCAATATGTATAAATGTTGTCTAAATTCAGCTACTTTGTTGAGTTTAGCCCCTCTGATGCCACTCAAAAGTGTCCTTTGCTTTGAAAAAGGCCAGGTCTTCCTGCAATGCTGCCACTGCATTCATACCAAAGTTCACCTGTCCTTGCTAATGATATTTTGAACACTTTTCTTATTTCAATGGCAGGACCATGATTTGGATTGAAAAACAGCTGTAACTATTAGATCTTTGTGATTATGGACAAATTCACTTAGCTCTTAGACATTTTAGACTTTAAAAAAAAATTAGGCAATACGATCTGGAAGCACATGGAACTTGGGAGATCATGCATGCTTCTGCAATTTAATATTTCTTCTAGCATGTAAAAATGAAGTAGAGCAAAGCTATTTCATAAATATAAAAAAAGGGTAATGCAGGATCCAATCTAGGCCAGTCACTGGGACTTAGAAGTTTTGTGTTCCAAGCTTTTGGGCTGGTGCTGGAGTCCACCTTCAAGGAATTTCTCTCTAGCAGTGTGTGTGCTGTTCTGTGTGGTGTTAATATGGGGCCTGTTGTATGTGGCTTTTTAGATGCAGATTGGGGTGTGTGTTGATGGCTGGCTTTTAAGTCGTTGGCTGTTGTGTTTGTGCTGCCCAGGCCTTGCCTTCTAATTACTTAATAAGCTAAGGTAAAATGGATAATGGAACAGACATTCCCAGTCATGATCTTCACCAGTCACATGTATTTTACCTAATTAAGTTTGCACTGGAAGAAAAAAATACTGCTTGAAATGACAGACTGCAAGTTCAATGCACTGTGGGTGTTAGCAGATGTTGTATAATTTTATCACAACCATTTCTACCCTTTGACCATATGATACCAGCTGTCAATCCTGAAGTGAACTTGGCTGAGGCCATCTTGGAGGGTTCAGGCTTGCCACAACAACAGGGGGGAGGAATAGTTAGATGGGATTTTGTAGCTAAATCAACGAAGATTTCCTGTGGGAACCAAGGACATTCTGACAGGTGGCTGGCCAGAGGAGGAGTGAAGTAACCAAGCAACCAGCCAGCAACTGGATTGGACAGCATGGCCAGTGACCTGGGGTGAAGGGGAGACTTTTACTTTTCAGTTAGGTGAAAACCACAGGAACTTTCAGAGTCGGCTTTCACCAGTTGTGACAACATGATATATCCAGTAAAACTGTTCTTTTGAGGAATTTGCCTGCCTCGGAGTTCTACTTTCTATGGGTGCATTACTTGGCACCCTGATATCAGCCTTTGAAAGCATTGAGTTGGCAAGCTGTAACAACCAACTTAAAGAGTTAACGTGCACCTGAAAAAAAAAAAAGTCCAAATTGCACTGGTGAGTTAAGGAGAGCATCTAGGTCATTTTCTTGGCAGCCATATGGAAATGGCTTCTTCTAAAATGGTGGGATTTTTTTTAACTCACTTGAATCTATAGTTTTTGTAGTGCTCCATGTAAGTACCAACTGGGTCTGAACCTGGTTCAGCTTCACAGACTCTTCCCCCATGGTTACCCAGAGGTTGTCACCTATACATGTCTCAATGAACCATCCCAACATCAATGAACTGGTGCAGTAAGATCCATGGCAGAAGGAACCCATCCATGGTCCTAAGTTCATGATCTGAAACCGGGCCTTCAAAAAAAGCAATGTTTTACTGCAGCTGGTTTCAATAACTGAAGGCATGCTGGTTCATACAAAAATTTGTAGATAGAACTAGACTTTCCTATGGGTTATTTTTGCTTTAAAATGAATGTTGCAGGATTCCTGTTCTCTTATATAATGATCAACAGTTTTATTGATTATGCTGTTGATTCTTTCTCACTTTACTTCCTTCAGATGCAAAAAAAGAGATAAGGTTACTAGTGCAATTATTAACTTATTGCTCAATCAAATCCTTTTTAAAAAATATAAAATGCAATCAATGAAAGACCGTAGACTTAGATATAAGAATCACAGTTATGGTATCCCTATGTTAACCATACCAAGCAGCTTCTCAGTCATAGATGTCTACACCTGCAACCAAACTCAAAATCTTTACAGGTAGTCCTCAACACATTTGTTTAATGACCAAAATTATCACAGTGCTGAAAAAAAATGTAACTTGTAGACAGTCCTTGCACTTATGACTGTGACAGAAGGTCATGTGATCAAAATTCCTGCATTTACAATGGTTGGAGCATCCCAGGGTCTCATGTGATAATCCTTTGTTACCTTCCTGGCCAATTTTTGAAATGTTTCACTTAACCACGGTGATGTATTTAACAGCCCCCAGCAAAAAAGATTGCAAAATTGGGTGCGACCCACTTGGCAACCATTTCACTTAGCAACGGATGTTCTGGTTCCCATTGGGGTTGTAAGTTGAAGACTACATATCCATTTGTAGGATGTTGCTCATTTGTCTATGCTCCTTGGATTTCTTTTTCCACATCTAAATCTTTTTCAGCCCTGAGAAGAAATGCTAGGGATGAAGTTTAAGGTCTTTTGCATACAAAAAGAGGTGCCCTATTTTATATGCCATTAAATTTCATATATTCACGAGCCAAAAAGCTCCTTCTTGGCCTATCAGAAACCCTGATGCACATAAAAAGGATATTATTCAAATCTGTACCGTACCTGAGTGTCAAATTTAGCAGCGCTGTAGAGGAAAGATTTGCAGATGTCATACATGCCACCTGTGTCACACGAAGAGTTTTCCAGACAGGCAAAAGCCCCACATCCTACTTGGAGGGCACTATTTAGACATCGAACCACATCCACTGCAAAGAAAAGGGTGGACAAGACATAGAAAACATCTTAGCACAAGTTTCTATCACACTTGATTCAAAACCATAGCAGCTTTCAGCTTAGCTGGTAGAAGGTATCGGTCACACTTGCTGAGTCATGTTTTACTTCCAGATAGCTCTCCTCGACACATCACCCTTAGTAAGGGATTCATTGCATTTTCAGCCACAACACTCAACTTTCAGGGTCTCAGCGGAGCCCAGTTGTTGCCCTGGAAGATTTTGTTTCAAGAAAAAAAATGGTCTCCTACTACGGTAGAAAATGGGAGTTGTTTTGAGGATCAACCATGCTGTAAGACTTCAAGGGAAAGGCACTTCTAATGCTGGTGCTACATGGCTGCGCATGAATAATGTTTCAAAGGTGCTTTTTTTCAGGAGGCAACTGGACTTTCTGTTTTTTCTTTGAAGATGTTTCATTTTTCATCCAAGAAGCTTCTTCAGCTCTGACTGGATGGTGGGGAATGGAAGGATTTATCCTCCTTGCAGTCAGCTGGTCATTTGCATTCCTTTAGCGGGTCATTAAGGTGACCTGGAGGTTTATCTGTGCCCTCGGGGTCACCTGAGTGGTGCAAATAGGTGTGGAGCCTTCTTGGAACTGTTAAAAGGACTGTGTTATAAATTGGAGATAGATGATGCCATATCCCTCCCCCTCGGTTGAAAGAGGGCTGTTCAATTTTGATATAAATGGCCTCTTTGGGCCTCCAATTTTGACATAAATGGCCTCTTCGACCCGCTAAAGAATGCAAATGACCAGTTGTCTGCAAGGAGTATAAACCCTTCCATTCCCCACCATCCAGTCAGAGCTGAAGAAGCTTCTTGGATGAGAAGTGAAATGTCTTCAAAGAAAAACCAGAAAGTCCAGTTGCCTCTTGAAAAAAGCAACTCTGGGACAACCATGACCTGGAGGACTGAGAATCTCCATAGACGTCCATGAATAATGTTCTTCTCTTCCTATTACAAGACTAGTTTCTCATATATCTGCAGGTGCGGAAAATTCATTTCCAAAGGTTTGATGAAGAAAATACCTTCATACTCCACTCATCGGGGCCCAACTGATACATCAGAAGGGCAAAATTCTGGGCAGAAATCAAACCCAGGTGAGCATCAGAACTGCACGTTATTTTCCAAATCAAACAAGATGTTAAAGCTACTTGGAGTCTACCAAACTGATGCAATTCTATCAGACCATAACCAGCCTGCTGTACAGCCTCTCAATACACCTGCCCACTCAGACAGTTGCTATTTAGTTGAGATATTTTTTTATATTATTTCTACCAAGGAAATAATTCTTTCAAGGTCCTCAGTACAATTTGATTCAGGGCAATTTGACCATAACGTGATAACACAAAGTCATTTCAAACCTAATTCAGAATCCCAGCAGCTACAAAAGTAGATTCATATATATATGAAACGTTGAAATACCTGCCTAACCCAATTATGACAAAGGAAGAAAAGGTTTTATGGGAATTCTAGTCCAGTATATCTGAAGCACCAAAGCTATGGTTGATTGAGTGAGTCTGGAAAGACAGGGCTCTGATAAATAGGTTGAGGGAGAAATCTCCATATTAATTTGCTGGTTTCTTTGTTCTGAAGTATCTAATTTTATGCTTTAATCTGTTCATCTCATTTCTTTTTATTTATTAAAACGGCCCGTAAGAAAATATGGCTTGACTACAGATCAGAGATGGAATTAGAAAAGCAGAAGACTCAATTTTTGCAATTTTACAAGAAGTCTCTTAATTAATGTCACACCATAAACATCTGCAGGAGAGGGACAAGGAGAAGGTAAATGATAAAACATGTCTTATGACTCCAGAAAGAAACTCTAAAGGTAAAGGTTCCCCTTGCACATACATGCTAGGTTTTTTTGGCTCTAGCGGGCGGTGCTCATCTCCATTAAAAAGCCAAAGAGCCAGAGCTGTCCGAAGACGTCTCCGTGGTCATGTGGCTGGCATGACGAAATGCTGAAGGCACATGAAACACGGTTACCTTCCCACCAAAGGGGTCCCTATTTTTCTACTTGCATTTTTACATGCTTTCAAACTGCTAGGTTGGCAGAAGCTGGGACAAGTAATGGGCCTCGCTCCGTTATGCGGTGCTAGGGATTCAAACCGCCGAACTGCCGACCTTTCTGATCGACAAGCTTAGCATCAAGTAATGGAGCTACTTGAATTACTTGTAACGAAATGAGCGCCCGTTACTTGTCCCAGCTTCTGCCAACCTAGCAGTTCAAAAGCATGTAAAAATGCAAGTAGAAAAATAGGGACCCCTTTGGTGGGAAGGTCACAGCATTCCTTGCGCCTTTGGCGTTTAATCATGCCGGCCACATGACCACGGAGACGTCTTCGGACAGCACTGGCTCTTCGGCTTTGAACTGGAGTTGAGCATCACCCCCTCGTGCCAGAAACAACTAGCATGTGTATGCGAAGGGAACCTTTACTTTTATAATAAACATACCACCTCTTTAATAATGTTGACCAATTTTATAAAGGGGCACTTTTAAAAATGACCACATTGGATTGTGAATATGGGATGGGAACATAGCAGAGGCAACATATCTTTACTTTTGTTGTTTGATGATAACATTCAGCATTGTTGAATGCTGAAGGTCTCCCCTCCTCCCCCTATGCAAAGATTCTTACAAATTGAACCTACTATCCCATATAGATTGAGGGCAAAAGAAGAAGAAAGGGATGGCAGAGAATGAGGTGGCTGGATGGAGTCACTGAAGCAGTTGGTGTGAGCTTAAATGGACTCTGGGGGATGGTAGAGGACAGGAAGGCCTGGAGGAATGTTGTCCATGGGGTTGTGATGGGTCGGACACGACTTCGCAACTAACAACAACAACATCCCATATAGACTATGGAATGAACATTTTTTTAATAGTTCTGTTCCATTGTTCCAGAAGACACTCTGTGAAGGCTATCTATGAGCAAATGTGTCCTTATTTTTTTGGGGACCCAATTACAAGAAATGCATTAGAAAGCGATCACCAAAGGTGAGCTTAGGGAGTCCATAAAAGTGAAGTACAGATGGAAGATTTTGGTTGGGTAAAGGCAATGAAAAGTCATAGCTAAAATGTGTCCCTAGGCCCACGGAGACCCAGATTTAAATCATTTCTTGATTTCCTGAAGCTCAGTGAATGATCTTCAGGCAATCAAGATGTTTCAGTCCAATTGGAAGGGAGGTTGTAACATTGAGGAAGGGGAAAATATCAGGAACATTGCCGTGAGCCAGAGCTAGGATATACAGTGTTTTGTAAAGAGATCTCATTAAAAAAAAAATCCAACTTATTTATCGCAAATGAACACTGAATCAAGTAAACTTACAATCTGAAGTTAAAATGGCACTGAAGTGGTGCCTTATATGACCATTGCAGCATCTCCAAAGTCACATGATCAAAATCCAGATGGTTGACAACCACATTTATGATGGTTGCAGCATTCTGGAATCATGTGATCACCACTTGCAACTTTCCTAGACAGCTTCTGACAAGCAGAGTCAGAATGACTTTGTGATACACAGAACTCTGCAGTTATTTGCTTAACAACCTTGGCAAAAAAAAAAAAAGGTCATAAAATAAGGCAGGTCTCACTTAGCAACCTTGGTCAGCAGTGGAAATTCTGGTCCCAATTGTAGTCATAAGCTGAGGACTACCTATAGGTAAAAAATATTTTCTTCCAGCAGTTTTGCTAAAAAACAACACCCTGATGGTATTATTTCTTTTTAAATTATTTTCCCCCCTCCAAGTTGAATTTCTACTTAGATACGTGCCATCTTGAAAACATATGCCTTCTTTTCTACCCGATCACCTTGTAGGTATCAGGAATATAACTGAAGTTTTCTTCTTTTTTTAAAAAAGAAACACGACTAAAATACGTTGCAGGAAATCAAGGAATTTTGGAGGGCACTAGCAGTAATTTTCAAAAAAAATTTAACCTTTACTTGTATTCTAGTACCTTGTAAGTGGAGTCTTTAAAACAGAGGCGTTGTCTTCCAATGGTATTAGATGTGCCAAGTGAAAGATTTATATTATATTATATTATATTATATATATATATATATATATATATATATATATATATATATATATATATATATATATATATATATATATATATATGCACATATACACACATATATATATACACACACGCACATATACATATATACATATATGTATATATATGTATATATATATATATGTGTGTATATATATATATACATACATACATATACATATAATATACATATACATATACATACATACATATATACATACATACATACATACATATACATATATATATATATATATATATATATATATATATATATATATATATATATAAATCAGTAGGTACCCTGGACATCTGCTTTCTCTTATGATGTTTCCATGGATTCAACTTAGAACTTTGCAATCTGCAGGTTTAATAAGCATTGGGGCTTCTCATTGTTTTAGACACCCTGGAAGAACTGAGACCCTAGGTTTCTATAGTAACCAAGTACAAAAGGAAATTGAGCAAATACTCCAGCATCAGTGCTGCAGAGCCCTGCAGATCTGAAATAAAAACCATTCCCCTGGCAAGTGTCAGATTAGGGGAGTGGAGTTTCCTGGATTGAAAATTAAGATGCAAGTGATATCTTGCCATACTGGAAGCCAGAGAACCTCCCAGTGTAAAGTCTTTCGTTTTAAAGAAAGCTCCTTAGAGGAGGATATGCACCTATGGAAAACCCCAAGCTCTGCATGTGAGGTATGCAAGGCAAAAAAATTTTTTTGCTGAAAGGACTCTAAAAAGAAAAGTGAAAAGTTAACAGTCTCCTGGAACCGGCATCTATACTCCTACTTGAAGCACGCATGGCCAGTTCCTTTCTTCCTCTCTCTCTCTCTCTCTCTCTCTCTTTTTAAGGGCACGTTTTCCACTCCTGGTATTTTCTGTCTTTGAAGAAGGCAACTCATAGAATACCGGGGTGGGGGATTTTCAATTAATTTGCAAATAAGGGGTGGTGGAAATCTGCTTCGGTGAACTTCTGCAAAGGGCTATTAAGAGGGAATGCCCAGCGGATTAGGTGCAGCGAATCCAACTCTATAGATCCATCCAGGATTTCGAGTCGGGCTTGTCATTCGCTAAGGATGGCATTCTCCGTTAGGGTGGCACGACAAGGCTCGGGTTTGGGCCCCTCTGAAGAGCCCCCCCCCCGCCCAAGACCACAAGGGATCGCTTGCCTGCTTTCCCTCTCGTACCCTAAAGCAGCCAAGCCAAGCGAGCAGAGAAGCCCATTTCACCCCCCTGGAAAGTTTTCCCTGCGCAAGCTTCCCTCTTAGCACCTGGCTTCTTGGATTTCACAGAAGGGGGAGCACTTGCGCAGGAGAACTTCCCCCACCCCCACAAGGGAAAGGATCTGGAGAAGTTACCTGAGTTTTGGGCTGCAAGCCTGACCTTCCTGGGGCTGACGGAGGAGTCATTCTGCTCGACTTCATAGGATGCAGAAGCAGCAGCAGCAGCAGCAGCAACCGCCAGCAGCAGGAGAAGCGTGGGCTTTTGGCGCATTCTCTTAAGTTTCCGCCAAGTTCGCGCGGCGTGCTCGCTCGACTCTCTCTCTCTTTCTCTGCTTCTTTCTCTCTCTCTCTCTCTCTCTCTGCCCACTTCTTTGGCTTGAGCAAAGACACGGATCTGGCTGTTGGAGAAAAAGAGAGGAAGAAGAGAAGAAGGAGAGAAAGACTCGCCGAATCAGCTCAACCAAGAGAGCCCCTCTTTTCTTCTTCGGTTCTGGCTCCTACTCGCTGCAGGTGACCAACCTGGAGTTTTTATAGCTTCTCTTATCTCCCCCCACCCCTAAAAGTCCTTCCCCGACCAGGAACCAATCGGGGGACGCGGTGGGCGGCCAATGAGAAGCGATGCTCATTCAAGCACAGGACGCCTGGAAAGTTCATAGGAAGAATATTTTCCAACCTATTAAAAGGACCTCCGGACGGAATCTAAAACCACACGGACACCGAGGCCCACACGCGTGTTCATCTCCCTTAAATGTTAAAAGAGAGGCTGAGCGCTTAGGCTGGAATTGGGTCCAAGCGAGCATCTGTACCTAGGGAGGCTTCGTGCCCGAGTTTCTGAATCGATGTGGATTTGCTTCAGAAAACTTAAGCAAGGAAAGGTGAAATCTTTTGCAAAGAGCATTTGGTGTTCCGAAGACGTGAAAATGGTAGAGGTTTCATCGGCACTCCCTCCATATGAATGAAATTGGACAATCAAAGCAGCCGCATTAACAGGCGTAGATGAAGGCAGCACATTATAAATCTTTAGGATCAGTGCTACTGTGCAGTTCCTTACATTCTCCATAAGTTATGTCTATATGTCTATAATTTATATGTGTGTGTGTGTATACATACACATATACACATACGTGTGTGTGTGTATACATTGTGTGTATATATATGTATGTATGTATGTATGTATGCATATATACATATACATATACATATACATATATATATACACACATTTCAATACTTCCAATTCTATGTGGGAGAAAACCCGAATAACCAAAGATCCATATACACACATATATATACACACACATATACAGTGTATGTGTGTATATATATATATTTGTGTATACATTGTGTATGTATATACATGTATACATATACACACATACACACACATGTATACACAGTGCATATGTGTGTGTATGTGTATATACATATATGTGTATTTGTTTTCTGAGGTTCTCGCGGGTATTTGTATGTGGATCTTTGGTTATTCGGGTTCTATCCCGCGTTATGTGTATATATGTGTATATACATATATGTGTATATACATATATACATACATGTATGGTATTCAGCTTTGTTCGGGTATTTTCCCACGTCATTATAGTTGTGCTTTTAAAGTTGTAGCAACGTTTCGGCAGAATCTCATCTGCCATCATCAGCCTTCTGTATAGTGTTCGTCTCTGAGTCAGACTTTCACAGCCGTCTCTGTTTTAAATTTGGGGCTAGCCTACTGCTGTGCCAGAATGGTTTTTTCTTCGTTGGTACAACTTTAAAAGTTGTAGCAACATTGCTACAACTTTAAAAGCACAACTATAATGACGTGGGAAAATACCCGAACAAAGCTGAATACCATACATGTAAGTACCCGCGAAAACTTAAGAAAACATATACATGCATACACACATACATACATACACACATACATACATATATATATTTGTGTATATGTATGTAAAATTATGTGTATTAAATATCACTCCCACCTTGTTTCTAAGATCTAAGGATTTTACAGATATTGGAGTTGAGTGACAGGATTCTTACTATCGATAGTTGCCTCTGAGATGGGGGAAATGTAAATAGTTTGAGGGGTCCTTGGTGCTCCTTGAGCTTGGTTATTTTCTTAAAAGAAGTTTCATTACCCAAATGAGGTGACGACATCAGTGCTAGAGCAAACCCCATTCCTTACTAGCCCTGATAATGTTAAACTAATTTAGGCAAGGAAAACAACCAAGCTCAAAGAGCATTGAAGAACCCATGTTTCAACCCTGAGCTACAAATGCTTTCCTTTACGGAGAGACATGTAGTTTCCCAGTGAAAATGTTGGGTTGCAGCATTCTGGAGAACTCCAGAGTCTTTCATTTGGTGGACATGCTGGCTGAGGTTGATGGGACTTGACGTCCAAACTGTCAAGAAGGCATTGTGTTGATTTTCTTTTTTATGGACAATTCCCTATTGATACTCAACCCACAAAGGCCACTCATTTTCCTTAAATTATTGTAGAGATCTGTCAGTCAGCCTATGTTATGTGAGTCTACAGCACTTGGAACTTAGCAATGGAATGCGAGAACAGAATCCATTAAGATGTATGTGTATTTCCTAGAAGATATACTACGATCATTCCTTTTCTGATCACACATCTCTGGTGGCCTTGATTTTGCAGACATCCAGTGGAAGAAGACCTCCCAGCTCTATTCCGAGTCAATCTTGCATTTCTTCCTACAAAAAGCTGATTGCAGCTCCTCTAGTTTAGGCTGCCCTAAATAGTTGTGTGCAGAAGCAGCTTAATTCCAAGGAGAAACCTCCCACCCACAATAAAGAACTGCTGGAAGCTAAAGCAGAAAATCAAGGAAAGGAATTTTGTTCAGGAGAGCAACACATGTAATGGTTAGAAAAGGTTCTAGACTCATTCTCTTACTAGGGCAATTGGAAAGGATCACTTGTAATCCTTAAAAGCTGCTCCAGGCAGTGCTAAACTAGATTGACAAATCAAGTAAATACTAAAAAAAATACTAAATCTTGCTAGGTCAAGCTAAGAACTCATTTAGTCCATGGTAGGAAATTTAGTAATAGACAGTTAGTCCAAAGCAGACATAGTAGACAATCATTGGACATTCAGGAAGCCCACAAATGTCAGCAAGATAAACAAGATTGTCTTTCTTGATATAAGTAAGTTCTCACATTCCCCTTATTGTTGATAACCTTCCCCTGCCTATTATCTTCCATATATTTTGGACACAGGGCTCATCATCCCTAGCCATTGCCTGAAGAAGTTTGGTAAGGTGGGGTGACTAAGGAGGTATAGGCAGGTTGGGGATGCTACATAAAACAAAGATTATATTCAGGTGGAAAGAAACAATATCTATTACTGTCCTTGTCCCTCTTTCACTGATTAGCTCTAAAGATCTGTAGCAAATTTTATTTGTAGCAGCAGGCTTTCTTAAATCAAAAATATGGATGTGCGATGTCCAATATATGATGTGCGTACTTTACAATTGCAATATTCATGTGATTGTACCAACCCAAGAGTGGAAAAGAGAGTCATAAATGATTTGACTATACATATATAATATGCTCTACAGTTCCTCTAAAAGACAATTACATAAAGCAATGATCCCGCTTTGTTGCTTGGATTGCATATAGCATTTAGGAGCAATGAACCAACTGGAGGGACAATGCAAAGCCAGTTGCTGAAGTCTTCTTGGTGTTGGAAAGGATGATCTCAGGAGAACCCAAGATAGACAGGGATAAATTACTGTGTTGGGCATGAAGAAGTCCATACAAGTCATCTGACAGATTAATAGCTGGTAAATTATAAATAAATAGACAATAGACCTCAATTAAGAGGTAGGTATGGCATCTCTATCCCAGCTTTATAGAAATTTCAGGGTGGGGAGAAATGTTAAGTGTTGCTTCTTATGTAGTTTTCCTTGCAATGACAATTTCATAAATTATATGGTTTAATTTAGGAAAGGAAAAGGGTAACCCAATGAGGAACATCTCCTCACACTGCAGCAGATGACAGTGATGGATAATATCTTCCAAGATTGAACAGTAACATTTCCATTTTGTGACCGAAACCGTATTCTGTTTTTACATCCGATTATCCTCTAACTGCATAGAGATAAAACTACCATAGTCAACACTCAGCATAATGTAATAGGAATCCTGCTGGAGAAATGATGAAGAAAGGGCATTCTCATCCCCAGACTGGCCATCTCATCCCTAAATAAGTTCAGGGATGACGAAAGGATATTTACAGAGTCATCTAATGTCTGGTCCTTTTTGGTGGCATCATGTTGTTCCCAAGAGGTAGAGTTTCTTTAGGGATGCGGTGGCTCAGTGGCGAAGACGCTGAGCTTGTCGATTAGAAAGGTCGGCAGTTCAGCAGTTTGAATCTCTAGCACCACTTAACGGAGTGAGCTCCCGTTACTTGTCCCAGCTTCTCCCAACCTAGCAGTTTGAAAGCATGTAAAAAAGTGCAAGTAGAAAAATAGGGACCACTTTGGTGGGAAGGTCACAGTGTTCCGTGTACCTTCGGCGTTTAGTCATGCTGGCCACAGGATCATGGAAACATATTTGGACACCACCGTTATAGTTTTGTAACGGAGATGAGCACCGTCTTCTAGAGCCAGAAATGACCAGCACATATGTGCAAGGGGAGCCTTTACCTTTAGAGTTTCTTTCTGGAGTCATAAGACATGTTTTATCATTTACCTTCTCCTTGTCCCTCTCCTGCAGATGTTTATGGTGTGACATTAATTAAGAGACTTCTTGTAAAATTGCAAAAATTGAGTCTTCTGCTTTTCTAATTCCATCTCTGATCTGTAGTCAAGCCATATTTTCTTACGGGCCATTTAATAAATAAAAAGAAATGAGATGAACAGATTAAAGCATAAAATTAGATACTTCAGAACAAAGAAACCAGCAAATTAATGTGGAGATTTCTCCCTCAACCTATTTATCAGAGCCCTGGAGTTCTTGATGGATAATTTCCACATGCCATTAACAGCTGTGAAATTGGTGTCATTCTTAAAGGTTAAAATAAAAAACCAACTTCTCAGCTGAGCTGCTAAATATTTCTTGGTCATGTCCCCAAGTCCTGAATCAGTAATATTCTGTCCTCCTTTTATGTTAGTATATGGTTTTAAGATGATGGTAGCACAGATACCGCCTTCTGCATAATTTTTCCAAAACTATTTTTCTCAAATTTGGGGGAGGGGGGGACACTAATGGATGTTGTAATCTCTCCCTTTCTTTTCTTTTCCTCTATAGAAAATTAGGCAGGATCTCTTCTGAAACATTTCCCAGAGGTCCCCTCATTCTGTAGAATGAAATATTCTTTCCATGTTGGTCTTCCAATGTTCCTCTTTCTCCTATTCCCCCAAGGTCATTCCCCCCATACCATCACACTTTCGATATAATGGTCTTTTTTTGAGTGGGGGGTGGGCTTTGTATGTCTAGTCTAATGAAAAGAAGGACAAGGGGAGACCTGATAGCAGTCTTCCAATATCTCAGGGGCTGCCCCAAAGAAGAGGGAGTCAAGCTATTCTTCAAAGCCCCTGAGGGCAGGACAAGAAGCAATGGGTGGAAATGAATCAAGGAGAGAAGCAACTTAGAACGAAGGAGAAATTTCCCGACAGTGAGAACCATTAATCAGTGGAACAATTTGCCTCCAGAAGTTGTGAATGCTCCAACACTGGAAGTTTTAAAGAAGAAATTGGATAACCATTTGTCTGATGTGTTGTAGGGTTTCTTGCCTGAATAGGTTGGACTAGAACTGTCTCCTCTTAGGCTGGAAAAAGAGGTACACGGTGAAAGGCAAAATTTCCAAATTCAATCCAGGGCCAGATTTCAGAAACACCACATTCTGTCCATGAGAATTTTACTGAACTACTGCTTAGAAAGAAACTCAGAAAGCAAAATACTTTTTCTTTCAACTAAATGAGAATTATTTTTTTAAAAAAAAATAAGCATTTTTCTGCATTGCATTCATTTCATTCACTACTGATTTTAGAATTTTTCTGCATGGGGAGGGCTAATCTTGAGTTCCCATGGATCTACCCCTGTTTCTGTTATCCTCCAGACTGTTTTCCTTGTGCCAATCCATAGTACCAGAATGTTAGCTCTTTGAGATAGTCCAGACAAGAAGCACAAGTACTAACTTTATTGTCAGGGTAAGTTAACAGAATCTTGTGAGACTGAAAATATTTATCTCCTCTTTTCCTTTTATTCAATGGAAAATTAGTGAGAGTCCTTTTTGAAATGCTCCCCATCTTTCTGTGGGATAAGATAGCAATAGCCCTTAGACTTATATACCACTTTATAGTGCTTTACAGCCCTCTCTAAACAGTTTACAGAGTCAGCCTCTTGCCCCCAGCAATTTGGGTCCTCATTTTACCCACCTCGGAAGGATAGAAAGCTGAGTCAACCTTGAGCCTGGTGGGATTTGAACTGCCAAATTGTAGGCAGCTGGCAGCAGAAGTAGCTTGCAATACTGCACTCTACCCACTGTGCCACAGAGGCTCTTATATCTTAAGAGATCCTTTATATGCTTGTTTTCCAGTCTTCAGGTTTTACATCTTTCCCCCAAGGTCATTCTCACATACCATTATACCCAGAAGGAGAGGGTAAGACATGCAGAGCTGAAACAACCTTTTTCGAGGTGAATAAGTTATATAATAACATATATAGCTATGGGTGAACTGATAGAAGAGAATTTGTCACTCAGGGTTGAACTGTGGGATCCTTGATACTCTCTGAGCTTGGTTGCTTTCTTGCAGAAGTTTTATTACCAAACTAGGTAACATCATCAGTGGATTAAGTTAGTAAGGTTTGCTGTCATTTTATATACTAGTGGCTTTCCCTGGCAGCGTTGGTGATGGTTTCTTGACATGGTGATTCCTTCCTATGGGTGAATTCTAATGCACTTCTTTTTCTAAATTTTGCACCAAGGAGGAGCTAAGAACCTAAGATGGACTGAGAAGTGTTGGAGGTCAGAAAGAAGATGGTGAAGATTAGGTTAATCTCTGGGGACAAGAGTGTCAAAGAATTGCATGACATTCCAGGGTTTCTTTCTCTCTGTTAGCTGAGATAACACATAGAAATTAAAGCTAACCTGGATGCTAATCATCATCATAAAAGTTTTGTAAAATATGCTAAGCTAGAATAAGAGAGATGGAAGGACCTTGGAGGTCTTCTAGTCCAACCCCCTGCATAGGCAGGAAACCCTACACCAGACAAATAGTTATCCAACATCTTTTTTAAAACTTCCAGTGTTGGAGCATTCACGACTTCTGGAGGCAAATTGTTCCACTGATTAATTGTACTCACTGTCAGTAAATTCCTCCTTAGTTCTAAGTTGCTTCTCTCCTTGGTTAGTTTCCACTCATTTGCTTCTTGTCCTGCCCTCAGGGGCTTTGGAGAATAGCTTGACTCCCTCTTCTTTTTGGCAGCCCCTGAGATATTAGAAGACTGCTATAATGTCACCCTTGGTCCTTCTTCTTATTAAGTAAGTCGAGCACTACCTGTTTAGCAATATTAATAACAAAGGAATAGACTTCCAAATACTCTTTTTTATACACAGGTAGATGGCTTTTCTTTTCTCTGCCTTTGTTGTTACACACCTCCCTACCCCATCATTACAATGCAATAGTCGTTGACCACCAAAAATACAACATTGCCAAAACATGGAAAAAGACAAACCATAGAAAATACAAACATGGAAAATTATAAACATTTGGTTAAGGCATTTGATAATGAAGCAGCCCCTGAGATATTGGAACACTGCTATCATGTTTCCCCTAGTTCTTCTTTTCATCAAGCTACAAATGGTTGTGGCCATTAATGCTAGGTGCCATGGAAATTTGAGCTCCTTTGGAGGATAGTTGAGAGGCATAAAAGATGGAATTGGTTCCTGTGGTCTCTGCAAGACTCTTGGGCCCACCTGCCATCATATTTTTAAAAAATGGTGAAAAGTGTTGGCTTGCCCACCTTAGACTACTCTGAAGGCTGCAAAACAGGTACAGGCAGGGCAGTGGTAGGATTCAAATTTTTTTTACTACCGTTTCTGTGGGTGTGACTTATTTGGTGGGCGTGACTTAGGGTCATGTGACTGGGTAGGCGTGGCTTGGTGGCCATGTGACCAGGGTGGTTGCGTGACTGGGTGGGTGTGGCCAACTCAATGTCACTCACGTCAAGAGGTGCCTCGCCTGGCCCCTCCCCTCCCAGCCATTCCTTGTCACACCCAGCCTCAACATATCTATAGTTCTGTAAAAACCTTTTTTTGACTTTATTATCTACGTACTATAGATGTACTTTCATGGACCACTGAAAGGAGGAAATGGCTCACATGCTTTGCCCAAGAGGATGATAGGCAACAGGCTTTTAAGGGTCTGTCAGAAAGAAGGGGGGGGAATATATTTTCCAAAGCACCAGAAGGATGGAAACTAAACAGAGAGAGAAGCAACCTAAAAGTAAGGAGAAACTTCCTGACAATGAAAACAATTAACCAGTGGAATTGCTTGCCACCAGAAGTTCTGGGTGCTCCAACACTGGAAGTTTTTAACAAAAGACTGGACATCCATTTCTCTGAAATGGTATAGAGTTTCCCCCAAGGTCCCTTCTAAGTGTTATTCTGTTATTCTGACACCTTTCCCAGGACCTCTAGTCAGATTTTGGCATCCTCAGAGTTTTCCTGCCTGAGCAGGGAGTTGGACTAGAACAGGGCTCTTCAAACTTGACAGCTTTAAGACTTGTGGACTTCAACTCCCAGAATTCCTCCTCCAGTCATGTTAGCTCAGGAATTCTGGGAGTTGAAGTCCACAAGTCTTAAACTTGCCAAGTTTGACTAGAAGATTACCTCCGAGATCCCTTCCAGTCCTAGATTCCTGTGCTGTTTTAAAGAGTTTTCTGAAGCCAGTGTTTGTGTCCTTCCTTCCTCTCCTTTTTCTCTCTCTCCCTCCCTCCCTCTATCCATCCACTCATTCATATAGCTTTCATTTTCTCCTCCCTCTTTCTTTCTTTCTTTCTTTCTTTCTTTCTTTCTTTCTTTCTTTCTTTCTTTCTTTCTTTCTTTCTTTCTTTCTTTCTTTCTTTCCTTCCTTCCTTCCTTCCTTCCTTCCTTCCTTCCTTCCTTCCTTCCTTCCTTCCCATTTTTCTTTGTCTATCTCTTTTCTTCCTTCTTTCCTTCCTTTCTTTCTTTCTTTCTTTCTTTCTTTCTTTCTTTCTTTCTTTCTTTCTTTCTTTCTTTCTTTCTTTCTTTCTTTCTTTCTTTCTTTCTTTCTTTCTTTCTTTCTTTCCCCTTTCCCTTTCTTTTCTTTCTTCTCTCTTCTCTCTTCTGTCTTTCTCTTTCTCCCTCTTTCTTTCTTTCCCTCTCTCCCTCCCTCTCTCTTTCTCTCTGTCTCTCTCTTTCCCTCTCTCTTCCTCTCTCCCCCTCCCTCTAGGAAAGGAGACCCATCTGAAACACACACAGGCTTCCAAGTGCCCGGCAGAATCTCTCATTACAAGGGTTCATCCCAGCCAGTCTCCTGTGCTGCATTGCCTGAAAAAGCCTTCCTTCCCTCCCACATTTGGGGCTGGGAAATTCAAGCGAGGCGTGTGCTGCAGCCTCCCCCACCCCACCAGCAGCTCTGGGCTAGGCAGCTTTCTCGACTGCCTGAAACCTAACCTTATCTTCCTTCCACACTGAAAAAAACCTGCAGTGGCTATAGGCTTCTGCAAGAGGCTTTGCTGCGCTTCTCCAACCTGCCGCCGCCGCCGCTGCATCCTAGCCACCAGCCACGCAGGTCTACCCCATTGAGCCTGCTGATGCAGCACTCCAAAAGAGGTGGTTGGAAACGACTTTTTTTTCCGCTCCCAGCCACCCCTTTTTCAGACAGCTGCTCCCTTCCTTCTCTGCCCATTTGTTCTATATGGCTGAGGAGGAAGAGAGTAGTCGGCCAGTTGGGAGAGGCTTCTGGCGCTGCAAAAGGAATGGCTAAACATGTGGTCACCTACTGGCTAGCTGTGCCGGGCCAGGCCAAGCTGGAGGAGGCACGTCCGCCGGGAGAAGCGTGCTCTGGGCGGATAGGCAGGTGGGCGGATGTCCTAGGGCCACTGCATATGTGCACTGCATATGTAGTGGCTGCACTCACAGTGCACATGTGCAGCAGCTGCGGGACATCCGCCCGAGCTGCGCCCAGCCACCATGTGGTTGGGAAACCTAGGAGAGCGACCGGGGCAAGTGAGCAACCGGGCAACCGGGTTGAAGGCATGGCCAGCCAGGGGTCACCACCAGTTCGGCGACCCCGCACCAAATCACCACTACCGGTTCGCCCGAGCCGATGCGAACCAGTTGAATACCACATCTGAGGCAGGGGTGCGATTCAACTGGAGTAACAACCAGTTTCAGTGAGCTTTGCGTTTGCTACTGACCTTCTCCACAAATCTCTGTGTTTTAAACAGCTGACACGCAAGAATCTGCTGTGCTGCGTGAATCAGGTGAGCTTAAAAACCAGGATATAAAGCACAGACTAGAGTCGGGGCGGGCTCGTGGGCCCAACAGCTTATTGTTGGAGCTACCGGTTCACTCGAACCAGGCCAAACCAGTAGAATCCCACCCCTGGGTACAGGGTTCTCCTGTAACCTGCAAACCCTTAGTTCAAAATGAATCCTGAAATGTTAGTTTCTATCACAAGCAGACAATCGAATGGATTTAATAAACAAGGAAAAGAGAAAGATAAGGAAAGAGAAAAGCAAGCATTGAGACAGTAATTTCTTTTTTGGCTGATAGATAGGGCCAAGTCTATTTTAAGGAGTTTTATTTTGCAAGGAAGAAGTATAGGAAATAGTTTATCGGTAGCAGCTGCTTCTCCAATAAATGCCTGCAGTTGGTCTTCCCTTTGCTATGTCACTATATTATTCTTAGAAGCAGCAAGGTTTATACTTCCAGAAGTTCAGGCTTTCCTAAAGCGTGTTTCTTTTTGCTCTCCAGCTCCAAAGCACCATCACAAATGTGTGATGACTGCTTTATCCAAAGACGACTGGACTTTCCTGGTTTTTTTCCTTGAAGATGTTTTGCTTCTCCTCCGAGAAGCTTCTTCAGTTCTGATTTTAAAGAAAAACAAAGAAAACCTTTTGAAAAAAGAACCTTTGGGTCAAGCATGACCTGGGTGACTAAGAATCTCCATAGACGTGTGTGATGACTGATTCAATCTCAATTTTTTTTAATTGCTTTCCTGCCTTTTCAAAGCCAGATTGTTATCTAGCTGAAACAGCATCTTTCTCCCATAAGAGTCTTGGGAAAATTCCAGTTCTTGCAGAAATAAACTACCTTAGACAGTAACAGTATACTTTACTGATTAGCCCTTGGGCCATATCAAAGTGCAGAGTTCCAAACACAAATTATTACTAAAATATGATAAAAACAGTTTAAAATGAAATTGGAATAAAATACAGTTTAAAATAAAATTGGAATAAAATACAATACTTCAATATATAGATAAATAAAATATGATGGAATTATATTTTGGTGTCACCCTTACAAACTACCCCAGTCAGTCCCACATATGCTGATTTCAACTAAACCATTTTGCTTAAATACTGTGCTATGTTAAAAGTTATTTTATTTTTAACCCTTAGACAGAAATATGTTGTTGCAATATAAGAATGGTTTTTAAAATTATCCAAATACTAGCTTCTCAAATACACCAGGACATCATTCCTTAATTCTTTTAACTAAATTAGCAATTTGTCCAGCCAATCAATTCAAAGTTTTCCCAGTCAATATTTAAAAGTAGAAAGGGAAATAACAAATAGATTTTTCCCCAAAAGAGCAAACCGAATCCTTCTCTTTCTATTCAATATGAAGAAGGAAGCACTTTTGAGAAAGTTAAGTGGAAGAGATAATGACAGAAGAGGTAAAATAGGGAAAAATGATAGAAGGTTTATTGGAGGGCATGGAATTATGTAGAATATTTCTTACAAAACAGTCTAGCTAAAATTGGCTTTGGGACATTTTGAACAAGTCTTGAATAAATGACCTTTTTCTATGTTATATAGGAAGGCTGGGAACTCAGCTGATGTGATTCAGACAAAGCACGAAACTGAATTTCAATGTTCTCAATGGGAGGATTAATCAAATACAAGATCATTTTATTGATATTTATGTGACCTAGACAGAGATAACTTTACCAGTTAAGTTGTATTTGTAGCTCAGGGTTGAAATGAGAGATTCTTGATGCTCTCTGAGCTTGGTGGTTTTCTCCAAGATGTTTCATTACCCAACTAGGTAACATCATTATTACTAGAAAGGAGCAGATAGATAGATTTCTGACAAGCAATCAGAAGATATAAGTAAAACTTCTTAATTGAGCAACATCTACACAGAGTTCACCATATTTTCAAATGGGACATAATGAGCATCCCCAATCAAACTAAGTTCAAAAACACTAGTGAATTCCTAGAAGCCAGGCATTCAGACAAATTAGCCATCAACAGGCATATAGAGATAAACAACATATACATACCATTCAAAAGAGAAAACCAAAACGTTAAAAGACCACAATCCTGGGATTTCCGGTTTGTCGGCTTCGCGAGCGGCAGGGATTTGGAGCGGTGCGCGATCCCTGCCGCTAGCCGTTTTTGGGGCTCCGACCCAGCCGGGTGCGGAGCTAGGCTGCCTGCAGGGGCAGCTGAAGGTAGGGGATCCGGAGAAGGGTTTGGGGGTGCTGCAGACCCCCTCCCTGGCCGGCAGAACTCCCTTTTCCCAGGACGGTGCAGCGGCGGTCTGTAATGGCCGCCACAAAGAAGCTGGCAGCCGGGTAAGAATGCGCAGGAGGAAGTGGAGAAAGTGATTGAGAGGAGAAAGTTTTTCTTGGCTCCTAGGACTCTAAGACATATCTAATAAAATTCCTGAAAAGTATGACTTTCTGAATTATACCTGCCAGAAGAGGAAAAAAGCGGCTGTGAAGGTGCTGAAAGGATAGCTTTCCTCTTTTCCTACGGAATAAATAACTGGATATTAAGAAACCTATTTCTTTTAGGTGAAAATTGATTTTAAGCGATGAGTGGGAAGAGAGAGGATTAAAAAGAAAACATTTGTATGCTAAGATTTGTTGGAGCAGATGCCTTAAGGATTTGAAGACTAGAATATATTGCAATAAGATTTTAAACAGATTTGGACTTTCTTTCTCTTGGATTGATATTGCCCCAGAAGGAGAAAGTGAGAATTCTGCCTTGGTTTGGACTGACTGATAACTTTGGGACTGTTTTATTTTTTTTTTATTTTCTTTTGAATATTCTGGTTGTTGTAAGAAGAAAGAAGGGGAAAAGAAAAGAAAAGATTTATAATGGCTCTTTCTGTTGAGGAACTAAGAAAAGAATATGAACAAGCAAAAAAAAATGGTAAAGATGGTGTGGAAGAAGCTTTCCTTTTCTTAGAAATGGCGCTTATTAATTATCAATAAACATTACAACAGATGAAGACAGCAGAGGAACAAGAAAGAAAGAAAGGAGCCATCTTTAATGAATCTCAGAACTTGATCCAGAAAGAAGGAAGAGAGAAAGAAAAGAAAAGAAGAGAAAAGAAGAAAATTAAAGGACTTAAGGACTTAAGATCTAAAAAAACATTTAAGAAAGGGAAAAATAAGGTGCAAAACCAATATGATGATAGTAAACAAAAGGGAAAAGGAATACGACAGAGAAGGGAAGCTGGCAAGGCAGAGGCTAGAAGAAGGGGGTAGAAAGGTTTGCTGGGAGAAGAAAGAAAGGGAAAAGGTGGAGAAAAGCTACAATGTCTTGAAATTAAATGAAAAAAAGAAGCTTTTTTTGGATAATGGATAAAGTATATTTTTTTTTTTTAAAAAAAGATTTTGCAAGGTACATAAGATGAGATGGTAGTATTGTAATGATTTAAGAGTTGATAAGAGATTAAAATGTTAAAATGTTTAAAAATGATTGGCTTTAAAACTTAATAATAGGGGAGGTTTAGAATATTGTTTTAATTAAAGAGTTTAATAAGACTATGGTATTGATGTTATTATAAAATTTTTATTATAGTATCTTTTTTTAATATTTGGATTTATTGTCTAATTATGTACTTAATTATGTTGGGTGTATTAGTTAGATAGAATGTACCAAGCAAAATCGGATTGGGTATTAGATATTATTTTAAAGATTAATTTGATTAACTTAGGGGAGATAGAAAGGCATCAGACTCTGATTAATGATTTCAGGAGAAACTTATTTTCTTTTTTTTTATAAGGAATGAGACAAAGGGATGATAAAAAATGGACAAAAGATATAAATATAATGATTCAAATTAAGATGATTAATTAAGATAGAAGTAAGAAGTGTGAAATATGTGGGGAAGTTAATATAGAAGGCTTAGAATGGTAAATAAAATAAGTAATGATATGTAAGATGAGCATGAATATAATTGAAGTCCATGAAGAGAGAGACACCTGGGTCCAAGTTACTTTCAAAAGATTTTTTTTATGTTTTGTGTGTTGTGTGTATATGTCTTTTTGGGGGGAGAATTAGTTAAAAATTGTAGAAATATAGATTGAGAAAAAAAAAAAAAAAAAAAAAGACCACAATCCTGATAGAAGAGAATAATATTGGCAGCTCAGAGTTGAACTGTAAGGTCTTGGATCTCTCTGAGCTTGGTTGTTTTCTTGCAGACATTTCATCATCCAAACTAGGTAACATCATCAGTGCTGATGTTGGTGGTTCATTATCATCAGAGCACTGATGATGGTACCTAGTTTGGGTAATGAAACATCTGCAAGTACCAAAGACCTCTCAGAGATAACTTCAACATATTTTAACAGATTAACAGAGTTGGAATAGACCTTTTAGATTGTCTAATTCAACTCCCCATCCAAGCACCTACACCATTTCTGACAGATGGCAGTCCAGTTTCTTCTTGACAGATCCCAGTGATGAAGCTCCCACAACTTCTGAAGGCAATTTCTGTTCCATGGGTTGATTGTTCTCACTGTCAGAAAATCCCTCCTTATTTCCAGGTTAAATCTCTCCTTGATCAGTTTCCATCCATTATTCCTTGTCTGGCCTACAGGCGCTTTAGAAAATAGATTGATCCCCTCCTCTCTGTGGCAGCCCCTCAAATATTAAAACACTGCTATCATGTTTTTAGTTAGATTATTACTGGCATTGGAGCTATTCATACATGTATTTATTAATTTTTTTAAAAAAAAAAATTGGGCTCCTGATTGCTTGAAAGACATATGCAGAGAATTTTCTTGACTTGTCATTGTCTTATAGGCAGTGGTTCTCAACCTGTGGTCTGTGGACCTCTAGGGCCCCTGATAACACCACAGAGAGTCTGCACAGGCTTGAAGAAATGTTATGATTTAAATCTTGAGTTAGGTCTTGCGCAGGCGTGGGCTTCAAAAATTGTAGCAAAGGGTTCTCTGCCCGGTTGCTGGGGGGCCGTGGCCATGGTGGGTGGGTCTGGCCTAGTCGGCTTCCTGCACCACAGCATAGGGAGGGCGTTTTTGCTTTCCCCAGGCTCCGGAGGCTTTCCTCGAGCCGCCAGGAGGGCGAAAATGACTTCCTGGACTCTGGAGGCTCTCTGGAAGCCAGAAACGGGCCTGTTTCCAGCCTTCCCGAACTTTTGGGAGGCCTGTTTTTTGCCCTCCCTGAGCCTGAAGATCACAGAAGGTGATCACATGACCCAGGGCACTGCACATCATCATAAATATGAGTCAGTTGCCAAGCATCTGAACTTTGATCACATGACCATGGGGGTGGTGCAAAGGCCATAAGTGTGAAAAATGGTAACGTCACTTGTACTGTTGTAACTTTGAGTGGTCAACTCAGTGAACTGTTGTAAGTCGAGGACTGCCTGTATTGTCTAGTGCCGTGATGGCGAACCTATGGCACGCAGAGCCATTTGTGTGGGTACGCGAGCCCTAGCCAAACTTTCCTGCACTGTGCATGGGCGCGCCTGCCGGCTGATTTTCGGCCCATTTGAGGCAGTTTTCGCCCTCCCAGAGAGGCTCGTGGAAAGCCTCTGCAGCCTTGGGAGGCCGAAAAACGGGCCCATTTTTTGACCTCCAAAGGCTTCAGAGGTTTCCCTTGAGCCCCAAGAAGGGCGAAAACAGTCTCCCCCGGGCTCCAGAGGCCCTCCGGAGGCTGAAAATGGGCACTTTCAGGAAGGACCGTTTTTCAGCCTCCTGAGGCTGCAAGGGCTTCCCTCGAGCTTCTGGGAAGGCGAAAAAGGCCTCAAACGGGCTGAAAATCAGCTGGGAGGCACACACGTGCCGTGCAGGTAAGGGGGTGGGGGCGGGGCCCATTGCATTGTGGGTGCTTTTGGCACACCACAACAAAAAGGTCCTCCATCCCTGGCTTAGTGCAAAATGGCAAGTCAGCTGGACTTGGAACCATAAAATGTCCTAATGGAGCTGCATTTTTAAAAAGTGTTGTTCGAATTCAAAGAGAGAAAAGGGAAAAGGCCAGAGATGCAACCACAGTATGCCTTCCTGTAAATACAGTAGTGTCTTAAACCAGAGGTCTCCAAACTTGGCAACTTTAAGACTTGTGGATTTCATCTCCCAGAATTCCCAGCCAGCTGGCTGAGCAATTCTGAGAGTTGAAGTCCACAAGTTCTTAAAGTTGCCAAGTTTGGGGAGCCCTCTCCTAAACCTTCACAATCAGTTTTTTTTAGCTGAAAATAAAAGACCACAGAAAAATGGAAAGTTACTTTAGTGCAGTAAATTCTTTTTGATTTATGCACCAAGAAGCCCCCCCACACACATACAGGGGCTTCGGATTCCATTAGGAGAGACCAGGTCAAGATTTGATCAGGTGTTTTGATGGAATCATAACCACAAGGATTACAGAGAATTTCAAGTCTTTCAAGTCATGGCATTGAATGAAATGGGAAATTCCAAACCTTTTGACCATATTTGGAGTTGCTGTGAAGAATATCAAAGGCCATCTCCTTATATTTTCTTCCCTCCTTTTCTATTTTTGTCCACAAACATCTTTTTTTCTGACTCAACTCAACCACTGTGATTCAACCACTCAAAGAAAGCAGATTAAACTTTTCAGTGCAGTGTTTCAAGACAAAGCTTGGCCAGACCAACATCTAAATTCTTTCGCTCCTCTTTCTCATGCCAGCTTGATGTGATGGACATCTTGCTTTCTTCATCTGTGCAGCAAATCTCACTTCTGATTGTCCCTTGTTTGGGTAACAGTTAAAAATAGTATCATTATTATAATTTATTATTAAAATTTGTACACCAGGAGATCCAGTTTGGATTAGTAATTTAAGGCGCCAGGAGACTGTGTGTTCCAGTTCCACTTTTATTTATTTATTTATTTAGATTTGTCAATCGCTTACAAGATAATAGGTATAAGTATATGCATAGTTATGAATACATGAAATGGGTACATATAAGAAAAAAAAAGAAACAATAGGACAGGGACGGTAGGCACGTTGGTGCGCTTATGCACGCCCCCTACAGACCTCTTAGGAAAGGGGTGAGGTCAATAGTAGACAGTCTAAGGTTTTGGGGTTTGGGGAAGAAACCACAGAGTCAGGTAGAGTATTCCAGACATTGACCACTCTATTGCTGAAGTCGTATTTCCTGCAATCAAGTTTGGTGTGGTTAACCTTGAGTTTGTATCTATTGTGTGCTCTTGTGTTGTTATGGTTGAAGCTGAAGTATTCATTGACAGGTAGGACATTGCAATGTTTGATTTTATATACTATACTTCGATTGGACCGAAGGCGGCGTAATTCAAGGTTTCCTAGGTCTAGAATTTCAAGTCTGGTGGCATGAAAGCTAGCTGGGTGGGTTTGGGCTAGTCACCTTCTGTTAGACCACAACTCATCAGTCAACTCATGTCACAATCAATGGATGAACACTTCATTGATTTAAATCAGGGGTCCCCAAACTTGGCAACTTTAAGACTTGTGGACTTCATGCTTGCTGGAGAATTCTGGGAGTTGAAGTCCACAAGTCTTAAAGTTGCCAAGTTTGGGGACCCCTGATTTAAAACATGGATTCTGCAGTATGGGAGAATATTAAGAAGAAAATAATAATTAAAATTGTGTATCACCCAAGTCCTAAGAACTGGGCAGTTCAGTATCAAAACAGAGTTGGAAGGGACCTTGGAGGTCATCTAGTCCAGGGGTCGCCAACCTTTTGGACCTCAGGGACCACCAAACTCATAATTTTAAATCCCAGGGACCATTAACCGGTTCTGTGGGCATGGCCTAATTTGTGGGTGTGGCTTGGTGGTCATGTGACTGGCTGGGTATGGCTTGTATGTAAATATTATAAATATTTATATAAATATTGAATTTTTTATAAAAAAGAGCAACTTTTACCCAAAATCAGGCAAAGCAGGCAGATTGAGTTGCTCACAGAATCATCCAGTGATCCATCTATCTGCCATTGGCTACTTGAGTCTGTCACATAAAATTTGCTTGCCGTGAGTCTGCACTGAATAATAGAACCTTCAGTCCTAAGGGAGGTTCGGCTGTGCTTAAAAGCAGAGCCAAAGATCTAGAGACTAGCTAGAAAGCAAGAAATCCAACCAGCCTGACCTCTTAAACCAGAGGTGCACATATAGACTGGGTGAAACCAGGTTCAATAGCAGTAACTGTGAGTGGGATCTTGAAGTCTTAGTGGACAACCAGCTAAATATGAGCCAGCAGTCTGCAGCAACAGCCAAAAAAAGCTAATGCAATCCTAAATTATATTAACAGAGGGATACAATCAAGATCAAAGGAAGAACTAATACCACTCTATAAAGCTTTAGTAAGACCACACCTAGACTACTGCATTCAGTTTTGTTCGCCACATTATAAAAAAGATGTATAGACTCTAGAAATAGTACAGAGAAGAGCAACCAGGATGATTAGGGGACTGGAAGCTAAAACATACAACGAATGGTTGCAGGAACTGGGCTTGGCTAGTAAAGAGAAGGACCAGGGGAGACATGATAGTGGTCTTCCAATACTTGAGGGGCTGCCACAGAGAGGAGGGAGGTTGAGGTATTTTCTAAAGTGCCTGTAGGCCAGACAAGGAATAATGGATGGAAACTGAACAAGGAGAGATTTAACCTGGAAATAAGGAGAAACTTTCTGACAGTGAGAACAATTAACCAATGGAACAGCTTGCCCTCGGAAGTTGTGGGAATGCCATCACTTGAGACTTTCAAGAAGAGATTGCACTGCCATTTGTCAGAAATGGTGTAGGGTCTCCTGCTTGGGCAGGGGGTTGGACTAGATGACCTACAAGGTCCTTTCCAACTCTGATTATCTGTTATCTGTTAAATCTCCCAGCACAGCAGAACAGCTGATGGTCGGAAAAAGGAAAAATAGCAATTTAGCAGGCAAGTTTGCCAGGTAAGGAGTGAATGGGTAGGAATGGTTCCCGTGGGCCAGGTGGGTGGTGCAGCCTTGTGTTTCTGTGTAGCCTGGATTAATTGCTTTGGGGGCGTGATCTGGGGGTGAAATTTCTCTGCGGCCCACCAAAATATTCTCGCAGCCCACCAGTTGGCGACCGCTGTTCTAGTCCAGCCCCTGCTCAAGCAGGCACTCCTATACCATGTCAGACAAACGGTTATCCAATTTCTTTTTAAAAACCTCCAGTGTTTGAAGCACTCACAGCTTCTGGAGGTAAGTTGTTCCACTGATGTTCTGTCAGGAATTTTCTCCTTAGTTCTAGATCAGGGCTATTAAACTCCTGGCCCATGGACTAGATGTGTCACATGCTGGCCATGCCCCGGCCTGGTTGAGCGAAGGGGGAAAAAGTCCCGATAGATCACATGATGCCGGTGTGATGATGTGAGTTTGATACCCCTGTTCTAGATTGATTCTCTCCTTGATTAATTTCAGATCATTCTCCTCAGAGTACATGAGAATGATGTGGGGTTAGCAGGAGAAAGAGATGGTTTTGTTGCATTTTAACTGAGATCCAGCTTATTTTTGTTTCTATTAATCCTACTCCTCTTTGCTTTTTTTTAAAAAAAGTTCTTGTCAGCCTTCAAGCTCTTCTACTTCTGCTTTGCATCTTTCGGCTGCCATAAGTAACGGGGGGAGGAGGGGGGACAAGTATGGGAAGCGAGCTGGAGGTGATAAAACTTAGTATTGTATAAATTGAGGGGGGGAAGAGTGCATTCTTGCTTAGGTTTCTATTTCTTGCTTACCTTTCTTTTCTCTGCGCAGCTGCAAACCTTTATCAAAGTAGGCCAAGGTCAACGGACAGAAACTTCATCATCACCTGAAGATGTCTACATGATGATATTCACAACTTTTAATTGGAAGAATCATTTGAACTCTTGGGGGTGGGAACAATTCCATCACTTTGTATATGTGATTTACGTGCCTAATTCCTCAGATTCAGAATTCTATGGTTGCTACCACTTCATTTCCAGTAAAAGATATCTTTTCTCTAATTAAAAGAGTCTAAGTATTTCTTTCTTGGATTTTGAATGGAGCACTGCCTGACAGTTTTTTATTTTACATTTACAATAAACTCATCTTTCATTTTTGCTTAAAAGTATCAGAAATATCTAGTGAGCAAAGGAGAAGACATGTCAAGGATAAGAGATGCTCTCAAATATTTCTCTGATCATATCTGGAATCCAAAAAAAGACCAATATTTTAAGTAAAAAATAATAATATAATCTTTGAAAACCAATTTGTAGGTGGTTTGTTTCTTATATTCCAAAGTTTCTTTCAGGCAGTGACCTGTGTTATCTACTTCTATAAAAGCCTTCTTATAAAGTGGATTGCAGATAAAAATTATGATGATGATGGTTGGTTATAGAGTTGTTATTATATTGCAGTTGTGTACTGTCCAGGTTCTTAGCTAGTTCTTCAAACATTCCAATTGTGTAAAATCTTTTCCAGGTTATTTAACTTTTGGATCTGAGGTTGCATCTATTTTCTCTCTTCATTTTCAATTAAGAACTAGCCTTCAGGCTACTAGGTTGCTGATTCATTTCTCTCTAGTCATACAGTCAGTGGCTCATGAAGAGTTTGTGTTCATCCATGTCCCTAAATAGCTCTCAGCTACATCATAGCCACAGGAGTGATTCTGCATCCCAAAATAAAAAAAAAAAGTTGATTCCTTTTGAGCCTTCAAAAGTCACTTGGAGCCTCATCAGAGGAACGTCATCAGAAAGTTCAAAAGGGAAGAAAGAAAAAAAAAACCTGGATGGTTATGCCTTGAAAATGGGCAGAAGTTTTCCTGACTGAAAATCCACGGAAGGCAACAGAATCCTTGCTAATATTAAGGATTTGGAATTCAAAGTGAAAAAAAAATGGCTTTCAGTCTGAAAGTAAGAGGGGAAAGACATATGCCAGTGCTTGAGTTACAAGGAGAAATTGGGGACTGTTATAAAATCCCATCTTTTGACTGCCTTTCCAGTTGTTGCCACCATTGAAACAAGACACGCTCTTCATAATAACTGAGACACTGAGGAGAAATGATAGGGGTACATTTGGACCCTTCAGCCTCAACAAAGAGTTATAATGAAGTTTCACATATGTGATGCATTTGTCCAAACTCTATTGCAATATCTGGGCTGGACAATGTTGAACAGTGACTTTGTTTCAGATGATGTTTTTCCATACAGCTTCTGATCATCCATGTAAAAGAGGTGGGATAGCCTGGCAGATGTGTTTGATGTTTGATAGCCATGGCCTGACTCTATTGAGAGAGAGGGACTGACCCAAGATCAACCCAGTTGACTTTGTGCTTAAGAGCTCCTTGTTCTGGTTGCTTCCCTGACTATACCAGCTATCTCAAATACACCAAACCACAGCATCTTTAGAATAGAGTAGAGTAGAATCGAATCGAATCGAATTGAATAAAATAGAATAGAATGAGCTGGGATCTAGGAGGTCTTCTAGTCCAGCCCCCTTAGATGAGACCAATTTCTGATATACATTTTATTTATTTGTTTAGTAAATTTATATGGTCACCCAGCACACTCACAGTGATTCCGGGTGGCTTACAGAAGTTCTAGCTGTTTTATTTATAATTTAATTTATATATAGCAATAGCACTTAGACTTATATATTGCTTCACAGTGCTTTACAGCCTTCTTTAAGTGGTTTACAGAGTCAGCCTATTGCCCCCAACAATCTGGGTCCTCATTTTACCCACCTCGGAAGGATGGAAGGCTGAGTCTACCTGAGATAGATAGATAGATAGATACAGTAGATAGATAGATAAATAGATAAATAGATAAATAGATAAATAGATAAATAGATAAATAGATAAATAGATAAATAGATAGGCAGGCAGGCAGATGAGAAATAGAGAGCAAAAGCAATAGCACTTAGACTTATATACCGCTTCACATGCTTTTACAGTCCTTTCTAAGCAGTTTCCAGAGTCAGCCTCTTGCCCCCAACAATCTGGGTCCTCATTTTACCCATCTTGGAAGGATGGAAGACTTGAGCCTGGCAAGAATTGAACTGCTGAACTGCAGCTGGCAGCCAGCAGAAGTAGCCTGCAGTATTGCATTCTAACCACTGCACCACCATGGCTCATATATATTATATAATAATATAATTTACTTATATACGCTTTCACTACCACGCATGCCTTTGTTAATCACATTCCAGAAGATCAGAGCACCTTCATTCAGAACGGTCACATCTTTCCTTATTTTGAGTTTCATAAACTTGCAGCATACTTACATTTCATTTCATTTGTTATGTCCTGTTGTTCTCTCAATTTACTCTTCTTATCTTCCTAATACTTCTCAGGATATGTCAATACATTGCTTGTACCTTCTAGTTAGTCTGATGCATGCAACGTTGTGTTGACTTCATTGCATGACACCATAATCATGCTTGGGGTAACTGGGCAAGGGTATCTACAAAGGGGGAAAGGGGCAAGCAATGTCTTCCACATCATTATATAATTGATGGTGTTCTCATAACAAGCAGAAGCAACAGATGCAAATAATATAATTCTCACTATTTGCATCATGGTGCTTCTCGTGTCAATATGACCAATACTAGGTAGATGCTTATGAAAACGAGTTTTGGTTGTGCTTGTAGGATACTGGCCAAAGTGTGTGAAATTGGTGAGTAGTGTCTTGTAGGAAATGCTATATGTGTCCCAACTAAAGCTTCAAACTCAATTGCAGGAAGTACGACTTCAGCAACAGAGTGGTCAGTGCCTGGAATGCACTACCTGACTCCGTTGTTACATCCTCTAACCCCCACTCCTTTAACCTCAAACTATCCACTATTGACCTCACCCCATTCCTAAGAGGTCTATAAGGGGCGTGCATAAGTGCACCATCCTGCCTACTGTGACCGTCCCTGTCCTATTGTCCCCATTTATTCGTACCTATTTCCTGTATTCTTACTCCTGTTTATATTTATACCTATTATCTTGTAAACGATTGACAAATAAAATAAATAAATAAAAATAAATAAAAAAATAAATAAGTGTACTGACTAGAATACAAAAAAACCAGACTTGGAAGTTTTCTAGTCCATACCCCTTTACCATTCTGGAGAAATGGCTGTCCAATCTCTTCTTTAAAACCTCACAATGGAGCATCCACAACTTCTGGAGACAAGCCATTCCATTGATTAATTGTTCTCACTGTCAGGAAATTTCTCCTTAAATCTAGGTTGAGTGTCTCTTTGATAAGTTTTCATCCATTACTTCTTGTCCTGCCCTCAGGTGCTTTGGAGAATGGGTTAGCCCAGGGATCCCCAACCTTTCGGCCGCGGCCCGGTTCCGGCGTCAGCTGGGCGCCGCCATCTTTTTTGACGAAAAATCACTTCCGGTGGCGTCACGAAGTGATTTTTCGTCAAATAAGCGGCGCCATGCTTCTGGTGAGCTTTTCGGGTAGAAATGGCTTTCTACCGGAAAAGCTCACCAACTGGCGCCGCCATCTTTTTGATTTAAAAATTGCTTTTTTGCCAAAAAGATGGCGGCGCCAGCAACCAGCGGCCCGGTAAGGCTTGTTCCGCGGCCCGGTACCGGTCCGCGGACCGGCGGTTGGGGACCCCTGGGTTAGCCCACTTCTTCTCTGCGACAGTCCCTCAAGTACTGCTATCAAGTCATCCCTAGTCCTTCTCTTCATTAGAGTTGAAATACCCAGTTCCTCCAACCATTCATCTTTGTTGTCCCCTAATCATCTTTGTTGCTTTTCTTTGTCTTTTTTTCTAGGGTCTCAACATTTTTGTATCAAGGTGACCAAAACTGGATACAGTATTCCAAGTGTGGTCTTACTAAAGCGGTATAAAGCACTACTAACACTTCACATGATTTTGATACTATGCCTCTCTTGATGCAGTGTGTTTTCTCTGTATAAATAAAAAAGTAATTGGCATGTATAAAGTTTATGGGTATGGATACGATATTGCTTGGGGAAAAATAAAATTTCAGGCAAACGTTGAGGTGTAAAAAATGAGCTATAGCCTCAACAGGAGACCGATAATTGGAAAATGGGCTCAACCCTTTAGGTACAATGAATACATTCACTCTTTTTTTCTCCTGGCTTGAGTATGTTGATATACTCAGGTTGATATAGGCATTTCTGAATGATGTGAATGCAATTTTAAAAAAAAAACCATTTCAATAAAGTACGTAAGAATAGCAGGGGGCTATCAACAAAGTGCTTTTCTGCTATGACATAATCAACTGATTACATCAGTAATCAACTTTGCTAATATATTCCGGATCAGATATTCATTAGGCTTTATCACAACCCAGGCAGAGAACTTGTCTTCCCTTTTGCAGCCTCTGGCAAACAGCCTCTTTCTTGTCTGATAGCCTTCCTGAGAATTTGGCCCATTGAAGGAAAGGAAATTGGAGCTTCCTTATGTATTGTCATCAACCTGAAACCAGTTGTTGCAAGCAAGGGAAACTTTTTTCTCTGGCTCCCTGGCTAGAAAGTCATGGAAAAAACTTTGGGGTGGGCGGTCATATAATCCTTCCTTCCACAGGCCAAGGCTGTGTGCTTCCTACGGCTTTGTCCAATCAAAGTATTAAATATCACGAGCAGCCGAGCTTCAAAATGCTTTGCTGTTTTTGTTTAGACAAATCTTTTCAGGCACAGTGCATTTCTAAAGAGGCAAATGAGAGAGAGAGAGAGAGAGAGAGAGGCCATCAGAAGAGAAACCAAGAATGGATGCCTCCTTCATGAATGGTAGGATGGTGGTGGTAATATTTGTTTATTTATTTATTTTATTTATTTATTTGATTTGCCAATTGTTTACAAGATAATAAGTATAAATGTATACATAGTTGTGAATACATGAAATGGTTACATATAAGAAAAATAAAAGAATAAGAGAAACAATAGGACAGGGACGGTAGGCACGTTGGTGCGCTTATGCACGCCCCCTTTTTTGTTCCTGCCTTGGATGATCTGATGAAAGTCCCATCTTGAGAACTGGTAATACTAATAAAGATTGAAGGCATTTGGTGGGTTAACCTAGGCAGTGCAGTGTCATAGATGTGCAGGATTTCTTGGGCATATCTCAGGGTTTCTGCCTTATCCAACTTTTAGTTCTGCATGACAGTGAGAACAATTAGGCAAAGGAACACTTTGGATCCTGGGGTTATAGGGGCTCCATTGCTGGAGGTTTTTTTTTTTTTTTTTTAAAGAATAGGCATTTGTCTGGAGTACCCAAAGGTGCTTTTTCAAGAGGCAACTGGACTTTCTGGTTTTTCTCTGAAGACGTTCCACTTCTCATCCAAGAAGCTTTTTTAGAGCTGAAGAAGCTTCTTGGATGAGAAGAGAAACATCCAGTTGCCTCCTGAAAAAAGCACCTTTGGGACAACCATGACCTGGAAGACTGAGAATCTCTATAAACATCCACTCCACTCCACTCCATTTGCCCTGAGCTGAAACAAACTACTAAAAGCGGGAGTAAAACACCCAGACTTGAGATGACCGTTAGATGCCAGCAAGACTTCCTTACTGGCCTCTAATGGTTGCCTATTTTATTTGTAGCCATGATTTGGTTGGCCTACTTACCAAAAATGCATATATTTTCCCATAACTTCATTGCTGATGGACAGTGATCACCAGCACAAGATATTATTGCTTTCCTGCCTGTAATAGATCCATTGTCTCTGCTGCCTTGTTTAATTCACATGATTATATCAGGGTAGAATGAAGCTCTTCTGCATTATATGAAACAATTATGTTGTTAACATTGCTTGTATGTGGACAGTGGGTTTGCATACACAGGGAAAAGCTGTCCATAGGCCTCTACTCTGACCAGGAACACACCTTGTTCTATGCTATGGCTTGGTTAATCAAGAATAAACAATTTTTGAATAAACATTTCAGGGGGGCAGAATCAATTCATCAGAAAGGCTGACACCATAAGACCAAGTAAGTGAGCCATCTTAAAGCTTAATGTATTGAAGGAGTTTTTGTATCCTTGTGAATCTACTTAGGCACTTGAGGGGAAAAGAATGGAGGCTGTGAATTTTTGCTGTTTCCAGTCTGAAAAGGATGGTGTGCAGAAGAGGTGAAAATGTCTTGTGTCTGAGCCAGGACAGCTGAACAATGAAGAGGACAAGCTTGGGTTGATTGAGATAAGTTATATAATTAAACATCTGGAGGCTACATAGTTGCCTGCTCCCAGCCTGCTCATAACTACCTCTAAGAGCATAAATACTTTGGTTTTGTCTTCTCTGCTCACTCTTAAAAGTAAATGCAGAGCCAGATAATCCTAAGGAGCATATATATTATATATTATATATTCTCTCTCTCTCTCTCTCTCTCTCTCTCTCTCTCTCTCTCTCTCTCTCTCTATCTCTATCTCTATCTCTATCTCTATCTCTATCTCTATCTCTATCTCTATCTCTATCATCTTTATATATTTGGAGTTTTTACAGCCATAGACCATATCTTTTTTGATTGATGGTGGTCAAAACTTTGTTAGGAAAAATGAAAATTGCCATTAATACTAGGAGATCCTTAATTTCTTAAGGTCCCCGCTATTCACATCTCTTCAAGTCCTGACGTTTCTCTTCTCCCCTAACCATTAGTCATCACTTCTTCCTGGAATCAAAGACTAATCTGAAAAACTTTCACTCCCACATCTCCCTTTCACAACCTAGTTAAGAATTATTCTGGGCTGTTGGCTAGAAACCCCAACACAAATGTTGTGTTGCAGGTGTACATGGGTTCAATCTTTAGTCTGCAGTATCTGGAAATGATCTATAGATCCTTTGCCTCCTTCAAGAAGAATAAACCATTTCAAAATTTTCAGCTATCAGACCACCTGAGGTGACACATTGGAAGATGCACCTTCACCTCTATACTTTGGAAGCCAATATGCTGATCTAAGAGTGAAGACAAGAATGTGGAAATCTACTGTTGCCTTTTGCCAGCAGCCAAGTTGGCTTATAAGGAAAAGAGCATTCAGGTCGGCCACCAAAAATGACCCCTGTGGTTTGGGCTTTGGTGTCCTACCAGCAAGAGTTGATACTGAATGATTAAAAGGTGGAGGAAGGAAAGCCAGCTGTTTGCCTCCTTTGAGCCAAGAGATCAAATGTCAGCATTTCTGTGGCTAGTTGCCATGGGCCATATTTCCTTAGGTCTACGTTCCCTGGAAAATTGTTACTTTGCTCCTTCTCCTTCTCCTTCTCCTCCTTCTCCTTCTCCTTCTCCTCCTTCTCCTTCTCCTCCTTCTCCTTCTCCTTCTCCCCCTTCTCCTTCTCCTTCTCCCCCTTCTCCTTCTCCTCCTTCTCCTTCTCCTTCTCCTCCTTCTCCTTCTCCTTCTCCTTCTCCTTCTCCTTCTCCTTCTCTTTCTCCTTCTCCTTCTCCTTCTCCTTCTTCTCCTTGATTTTTAGATTTTAGACTGGGTCCAGTGTCTCTCCAGCCTCCTTCTCCTCCTCCTCCTCCTCCTCCTCTCCTCCTCCTCCTCTCTCTCCTCCCTCCCTTCCTCTTCTTTCTTCTTCTCCTCCTCCTCTACCACCACCACCTCCTCCTCCTCCTCCCACTACTATTACTACTACTACTACTACTAGATTTTTAGATTTTAGACTACCATGAAGCCACCTTCTTGGCTTTTGTTATTGGCCAAAAATAAGTCATTAACGTACATGTTTCTGGTAGTACTCCACTGGTAGTAAGCCATTCCAATGAGTAATTATTCTCACTGGCAGGAAATTTTTCCTTAGTTCTAGGTTGGATCGCTCCTTGATAGGTTTCCACCCATTATTTCTTGTTCTGCCCTCAGTAGCTTTGGAGAATACCTCTCTTCTCTGCGACAGCTCTTGAAATGTTTGAAGATTGCTATCATGACACTCCATTTTTTTTTAATTCTGCTTCCTTTTCTCATTTTTATCACATAGTGCAGGACTATCTGCACTTCCAAGTGAAAATTGCGGGGCATATCAATGAGAATTTGCAATGGATGTTGTTCTCTAATGAAGGTACAGCCTCTGTTACATCCATAGTTGCCAAACCTGTGTTTTTCAGTGTGTTGTTCCATCTTCAGAGACCACACCTTCGCTTCAATTCTTAGATTAAATTTCTCATTTCTACCATCTTTGATACTGGATTTCCTTTTGTACAATTTTACCAGGGCTCGTGCATTTTGACACCTTCTGGTCATAAGGTGGTGCTAGAGAGCAGATTGCAAAATTGTTCCAATTAGTATCTTTTCACTCTTTGTGGAATTCAGACTTAGCCTGGAGATAAGAGGACTTATTTTTGGTTTTTTAAAGAGAAGCATACTTTGGATACAAAAAAATAAAATCAAATCAAATGGCATACATATAATCTATCCTTCCTTCCTTCCTTCCTTCCTTCCTTCCTTCCTTCCTTCCTTCCTTCCTTCCTTCCTTCCTTCCTTCCTTCCTTTCTTTCTTTCTTTCTTTCTTTCTTTCTTTCTTTCTTTCTTTCTTTCTTTCTTTCTTTCTTTCTTTTTCTTTCTTTCATGGATTTACCAGGATTGCAGCATCCCAGGGTCATGTGATGTTTGCAACCTTCCCAGATGGCTTTCCACTAGCACAGTTGATAGGGAAAAACTGGTTTGGCTTAATCATAGTGTGATTCTCTTAACGACTGCAGTGATTTGCTTAACAACCAAGGCCAAAAAGGTTGTAAAATTGGCTGGCCCTCCGGTTAACAACTGTCTTGGTTAGCATTGAAAATTGTGGATCCAGGTGCAGTTGTAAGTCGAGGACTACCTGTATGGCTGGGTGAATCCTGCCACTATATCTTATATAATGTCATGCTGTTGATTTTTAGCAAGCAACCCGTCGGAGTCTGAATCTGCAGGGGAAGATGAGCTGGAACAAGAGCCGACAGAGACTGAGAGGGCGGTTCCGTTGGCCTTGGAGGAAACTGGGAAAGGGCAGAGCCAGTCCAGGCAAGGCTTTTCTGAATTAGTAAGGCCTGAAGACAGAGGGAGCTCAGGAGAAAAGCAATGACTCCCCCCACTCCTGATCTGAGAGCAAGAAGGGAAGAGAGACGGCGAGATCAATGCAGATTGAGCCAGCTACGAGGGAGGAGAGTGCCCCGCCCCCTTTCACAAGGCACACCTGGGGACTGAGATGTAAGGAGGTGCCAGTGGGAGGGGCATTTGTCTGGAACAAGCATTGACTCTGTGGAGCCTCGTGTGCACTTGCGGACGCCTGGAGATTGCTGTGCTCTGTCTTGTGGGGCGTGCCCAGTTTTCCAGCTTTGCCGAACCTCTTGCTCTGGTTGCTGTTTGGTTAACCTGGCTTATTGGGCTGTTGGCCCTGGTTGCTGTGTGGCTAGCCTTGCTTACTGGACTACTCACAGCCAAAGGCTTCTGAAGGTGCATGTGAGAGCTTTGGTCCGGGACTTGTAGTGAATGTGGTAATGTTTGGAGCAATAAAGGGGAGTTAGACATGTTCTCTAGTTGTGTTAAGGGATGCGGTGGCTCAATGGCTAAGGTGCTGAGTTTGTTGATCAGAAAGGTCAGCAGTTCAGTGGTTCAAATCCCTAGCGCCACGTAATGGAATGAACTCCTGTTCCTTGCCCCAGCTTCTGCCAACCTAGCAGTTCGAAAGCATGTAAAGAATGCAAGTAGAAAAATAGGGACCACTTTGTTGGGAAGATAACAGCATTCCGTGTGCCTTCGGCATTTAGTCATGTTGGCCACATGATCACGGAGTCGTCTTCGGACAGCGCTGACCTTTCGGCTTTGTAACGGAGATGAGCACTGCCCCCTAAGAGCTGGAAACGACTAGCATGGATGTGCAAGAGGAACCTTTACCCTTTACCTGGTTGTGTTGCTTACGTGCCACATCCCGGGTCATCACAGGTGTTCATCTCTACATGAGGCGACCTACGCAAGACTGTGAAAGATTTAACGGTGGCATTTCTGTCTCTAGACAGGCTGATAAACTTGGAATCGTGGCTCTTCCACATTAAAGGAAACTTGCAAAGGTCATGGATTTGGTAGACAAAATTTGGCAGCTTTTCTAAGTTGTGGAAACTGGGTGGGGTCTCAATTGACTCCAGCCCATGCATGCAAAGCATAAATCCAGCTCCTTCTAATTTTGAACTACCAAGAGTTTTCCAAAACTACCATGGAAACATTTGACACTTAAAAAATAGAAAAGCGACCGAAAGCTTGTTTGGAAATGTGGTCAGCACTGATAGCATATTTGGACATTCTTCTGTTTCTTTTTCTGTCCCCAAGAAGTCTTGCAATCAACTGGAAGTTTCAAAAAGTCATTGGATTTGAGGGCTCTTTTGCAACAGCAGCGATGAGTTCCTTAGCACATGCATTATTCCAGCTATCCCAGCGCAGTTGCTTATTCAACTTGGAATGAGCAAAGAGAGTTGTTTACTTTTTATTTACATATTTATTGTTTTATTTATTATGCTTGCAGAAGAATTTTGCTGAAGGCAAATGGATTGTTTGTCCCTTTTATTTTAATCAAGGGTGGCAAGCAAAGGAGAGGAAAGTTTTAAGCAAGGTTCTTGGAGGGTAGGATAAAGCAATAGACAGTTGAATAGACAGTTCTTCATGGGAGGTCAACTCAAAGACTGGTGACCATCTTATCTCCACAATTTCAGCATGATTGCCTGCCTGCCTGCCTGCCTGCCTGCCTACCTACCTACCTACCTACCTATCTATCTAATCAATCATCCTGCTTACAATCTTTGTGAACTGTTGCCTTCTGGCAGAAGATACAGAACAATTAAAACTTGAATCACACTTTTTCTGAACAGTTTTTATCCCAGAGCTATAACTGCAGTTAACAGTGAACTTAAGGACCAGCATCAGTGAGCTGTTGGACAGTATTACTTGGTCTGTTGTGTGGATGCTTGTGTGTTTTTAGGGGGCAGGGAATTTGGCGGGTTGGGGTATGTTGGGGATTGTCATGTGTGTGTGTGTGTGTGTGTGTGTGTTGGGTCTGGTCTCTGGGTGTTATGTGAATTTCGTTGTTTGTGTATACTGTTTATATACGTACAATGACAATAAAGTATAAAGTAAAGTAAAGAAAAGTATCTATTTATATCTATCTATCATGTAGCTTTCTGTCTATCAATCATCTATCTATCTATCTATCTATCTATCTATCTATCTATCTATCTATCTATCTCTATCCACCCATCCACCCACCCATCCATCCAATTTGACTATGTGGCTGTCCATCCTATCAAATGTGGTCTCTGGCTAGCAAAAATTAGCACAATAAATTAAAAATAACAAAAGCAACAACAACAAAAAAAGAACTCAAAATGGTTCCTTAAGAACCAACATATGTGGAGTCAACTACTCCGCTTTCTCCTATCACCAGGTTTCTAAAAGGCTAGTAGGGTTGAGGACAATCTAACTTTGGGTGATATGCAATTCCAAAGGGCTGATACCATGGCTGAAAAGGCACATTTCCTGGTTCCTAAACCACTTTCAGGGCCTCTGGATGGCATTCTATAATGGATAAAATCCAGAGCATGGTACTTTTGCCAGACCTGGTAGGGTGGGTAATAACAATTGGAGAAAGTTGGTTCTTCAACATTTTCTATGTTGATTGGAGTACTGGAAATCATAGGCTATGCTTATACAGGATTGTGTATATTATTATGGAATTAACACATTTACATGGATCATTTAATACCCTGAACCATAAACCAACCAAATTTACTTATATCTGTTGAGGTAATTCACCGTTAGGAGAATGAGCGCACACAGGGAGACGTAGTGAGAGTAGTGAAGAATAACACACAACCAGCACGCAGATACACTATATAGTAAAATGTAGTTTTTTACTTCCAGTAAACTGTTAAGCAAAGTCCAACAAGCAGTCCAAGTCATACACAGTTATAGCAGTCAGTATTCAGTCCAGGGATAATCCAATAACAAAGTCCGGTATCATAAACAGTTCAGTAAATAGACTCACATCAAATCCAAGAATAACGATGATCAGCAACAGTCAATAGGGAAATGCAGGAACGGCAACACTCTCAACAACAGGACTAAACAACTAAGGTTTCTGGCTCCATCTTATGGCAGTTTGAGGAACCACACCCATTTACAATTCTAGCATTCCCTTAAAGAGACAGTATTAAATGTCTATCCTGGTTTATATATTTCCAATCCAACTGTTAGGTGACTATCATTCCTAACAATATCAGCATACTGTGCTAAGATATCAAAAGGCATACAACCTAGAATCGTAAGTCTGGAAAGGACCTTGATGGCCTTCTAGTCCAACCCTTGCTCAAAGCAGAAGAGCTTATACCATTCCGGTCAAATGGTTGTTCAGTGTATTTTTGAAAACCTCCAGTGATGGAGCATCCACAACTCCGATTAACAGATTCAGATTAACAGAGTTGGAAGGGACCTTGTAGGTCATCTAGTCCAACCCCCCACCCTTTTACCTCTCTCTTTCTTTTACCTTATTCTTTTATGCCTCTCTTTCAAACTAATGCTCGTCTCCATCCAAAATGTGGATTTTGCTGTCTTCATTTAGTGTCTGCATTTGAAAGGTTACAACTAATGAAGCGTCTTGGATGCAAAGGAAAACATTTTCTTCTTTTTCCTCAAGAGAGAAAAAAAGACAAGTCTAGTTGCCTTTTTGAAAAATCACCTTTGAGATAACTATGACCTGGATGACTGCGAATCTCCACAGACATACATCTTTAGGGAGAAATCTGTAATGGAATTTTCCTATACCATGCCTACAGATCAAGTACGGTTTTTTTGGGGAAATATATACCAGATTTGCAAAAATTGCAAAGAAAGGGAGGTTGTGTTTCACACTTAAAAAAAACAACAACACCCTTATATTCAGCAGCACTTTGCCCAGTGAAATATAAAAAACTGGTCCTGATTGTAATATTGCAGTTCTTAGTAGTTTCAGTAGGGTTGTGCCATTTGACAATGAGTCCCACTGCATTTCTCCCCACAGTCAGCATCTGGAGTCCATGTGCTTCTTCTAATTGCACCCAGCTTTGAGTATTTGCACTCCTTCTCCGTCTATATGCCATGTGCCGCCGTTTTCTGACTCTCAAGCGTGCCTCAATTACAAAACAAAGTTGCAGTTTCTCAGTGGTGCATAAAGCGGTTATTTATAGGCTTAAAAAACAACAAACCCAAGATGGTTATTCATTGCACAAAGGCAGTGGAAAATTCTTTGGCCGGGGTAATTCCACAAAGGATGGTGGGCTGGGCTTTTTTTTTTTTTTTTTTTGGCTTCAATTAGTCTCATCATCTTTTATTCATTAAGCCCTTAATTTTAATTGATGCGAGTGTGCGGAGAAGACAGTCTCCCTTCCCACTGTTGTCAGTGCAAAGATCGACTGCTTCGTTCCCCTCTGAAATATTGATTAAACAAACAAAACAAGCCCTGCTAAACTTGTCATTTGGGTTGCCCCAAGTCTTCTGTTGCAAACACAAGTTGATTTTAAATCAAAGCCTGGAGCTGTGGATTTGTGGGTGACTGCCAATTACGGAGTGGGATGAATATTGTATGGTAGAAAGATGCTTGTCATCTTGTCTGTTTAGGTCTCTGTGGGTGTCTACATATCTGTGAAGGTGAGGAATCCTCTTGTGTTTCTTTCTACTACCCATTCTCATCCACTCTGATGGGGGTCTACAACCATGGTCAACTTACCATGGCCAACTTACTATCGCCAACTTACCATGGCCAACTTACCGTGGCCAGCCTGCGGTGGCCAACTCGCCACTGTCAACTCACCACAGCCAACTTTCTATAGCCAATTCACCATGTCCAACTTGACATGTCCAACTTGTTGCAGGACAACTTGCCTTGGAACAAGAGTTACACTAATATTGAAGAAATAGTCTAATGGAATAATTAAAGAAAGGATTGCCAAAGGAGGGAGAAAATAAAATGTGAATGGCAAAAATTTAAAATATCTTTAAAATTAAATTTAAATAATGAAATTGAATTGTTGAATTGTTCCTCAGCAAGTTGTCCCAAGTGAGTTGGCTGTGGCAAGTTGTCCCATTATGCTCTGATGGAAGGAAACTCATTTTTCCTGAAAGGAGAAGAGAACTTTCATGAATAGAATAGAATAGAATAGAATAGAATAGAATAGAATAGAATAGAATAGAATAGAATAGAATTCTTTATTGGCCAAGTGTGATTGGACACACAAGGAATTTGTCTTGGTGCAAATGCTCTCAGTGCACATAAAAGAAAAGATACATTCGTCAAGAATCATCAGGTACAACACTTAATGATAGTCATAGGGTACAAATAAGCAATCAAATCATACTAGGAAACAGTCAATGAAAATTGTTAGGATACAAGCAACAAGGTTACAGTCATACAGTTATAAGTGGGAGTAGATGGGTGAAAGGAAGGATAGGAGGATTAATAGTAATAGTGATAGTAATGCAGACTTAGTAAATAGTTTGATGGTGTTGTGGGAATTATTTGTTTAGTAGAGTGATGGCATTCGAGAAAAATCTATTCTTGTGTCTAATTATTTTGGTGTGCAGTGCTCTATAGCGTCGTTGAAATGTTCATAGGTGGTTACTGTAGTTATGTATTTGCACATATTTATTGATATCGGGGCCAACAGGTCCATGAGAATATCCACAGTCTTTCCTAGCAGTATACAGTCCATTCGCCTCAAACTCTTTTCATTAAATCTCAAGAGATGGCCTCAGAAAAAATACTTCTTTTTTAAGGGGGGCTTCTCAGCGATGGGAAGTTACATAATAAGAAAACATTTCCACCTCTGTTGCCTTTAACATCTCCAGAGAAATTCTCAAGTACACCTGGAAAAGGAAGTGGTTAAGAAAATTTCAGAACAGATGGAGCTTAATATTTATCAGTATTCATTCCATTGGCTAACCATTATAACACGGGGGGGCTCTTAATCCCAGAAAGGGAATGTATGATAATGTATGAAAGTGGTTTCAAAATGAAAGTAGTTCCAGAGCGGTTTATAATACAAAATGAAAGAAGTTCCAAAATAATTTAATTCTCAACTTGAGAACTTAATTAACTGAACTTAATTCTGAACTGGAGAAAAGACATTGGCTCTTGACCTAGTTTTTATTTATTTATTTTTAGTCTTCCAGATTTTCAATCCACATTTTAACCACCTTATTATTGGGCATCTTCCTGAAGCAGGCAATTCGACTGAGGAATTTCCTACTTTTCAATAATTTCTCCAGCACTTTTATATGCCTGAGGGCTCTTCCTCACAGCTGTCTTCCTTGAGTCAGCAGAAAACGACGCTGGCATAATCTGCACAGTCCTGATAGCTAACCTCTGTTTCAGTAACTAACTGGAAAACGTGCTATTTTTAACGCAGCAGACACAAAGGAGAGTCATTGGTGGATTACTAGGGCTGTGTTTCTTCTCTCACACCATCACCAAATCAAAATAGCTAACTGTTCCCTTTAATGTCTGTGGAGATTCTCAGTCATCCAGGTCATAGCGATCTCAAAGGTGTTTTTTTCAAAATGCAGGTAGACTGTTTCTTTTTTCCTTGAGGAAAAAGAAGGCATTTCGCTTCTCATCCCAAGAAGCTTAATCAGTTCTGGCAGGATGGTGCGGGGGATGGAAGGTTTCGTTCTGACAGGATGGATGGGGAGAGAGTTGGAACTATCATATTTCTTTGCAGTCATCTGGTCATTTGCACTCTCCCTGAGAACTCTTGAGGCTACTTGGAGTTCATCTGTGCCCTCAGGGTCACCTGAATCAAAGAGCAAATGGGTGTGGAACCTTCTTGGACCTGCTGGATGAACTGTGTTGTAGACAGGAGGGAAGTGGTTACTTATCCCTCCCCTCTGTTGAGAGAGGGCTGTTGTTAATATTTATGTCAATGTTAAGATAAATGGCCTCTTCTACCCCTTTTTCAAACCAATGGTCTTCCCTTTAACAAGCAATGAGGCAGATTTAAAGCGAACATAGGTGGTTGCCTGAGACAAATGTTTTAGCTAGCTTTTGAGCTGCTTGAGTGGCAGGTTGCTGGTGTAGTGACGTTCTACGCTGGTGATCTATGTATGTCACATACTTCTGGAACAATACATCAACTCAGTTTTTCTTTTCAAAACCTGGTTCAAAAACAGTAACTGTGAGATTTACTTAAATATGAGCCAGCAGTGTGCAGCAGTAGCCAAAAAAGCTAATGCAATCCTGGGTTGCATAAACAGAGGTATAGAATCAAAATCATGTAAAGTATTAGTACCACTTTATAAAACCCTAGTAAGACCACACCTGGAATACTGCATCCAGTCTTGGTCACCACATTACAAAAAAAAAAAAAAAAAAAGATGTTGAGATGTTGGAAAAAGTCCAGAAAAGAGCAACTAAGATGAGTAAAAGCATGGGGACTAAAACATATGAAGAATGGTTGCAGGATTTGGGCTTGGCTAGTCTAGAGAAAAGAAGGGCTAGGAGGGACATGATGTCAGTATTCCAGTATTTGAGAGGCTGCCACAAAGAGGTGGGGGGGTCAATTTATTTCCCAAAGCACCAGAAGGCAGGACAAGAAGCAATGGATGGAAATTAATCAAGGAGAGAAACAACCTGGGATTAAGGCGAAATTTCCTAACAGTGAGGACAATTAACTAGTGGAACAGCTTGCCTTCAGAAGTTACGGGGTGGTGCTTCATCACTGGACTTCTTTTTTTAAAAAAAGAGACCGGACAACCACCTGTTTGAAATGGTATAGGATCTCCTGCGTGAGCTGGACTAGAAAACTTCCAAGGTCCCTTCCAACTTGATTCTGATTGAACTGAGCAAGATGAAGAAAGCAAGAACGATGTGGATTTCGCCAAGGTATTTTGAATGCTAATCTTGGGGTAATTACAAGCTCTTGAAAATTGCAAAATTGTGGTGAGACTGGGAAAATAATGAAAAGGAGAGTAGACGTGTTGGAGTAAGACTGACTGTTAAGTGGAAATGGAGAGAGAGAGAGAGAGACAGAGACAGAGACAGAGAGAGAGAGAGAAGAGGAAGAGGAACAAAAAAAAGAGAGAGAGGATGAAGAGGTGATGGTGGTGAGTTTGGTGCAATCTAACACATAATTGCCAATGATATACACATATACACATATACATATACACATATACATATACACAACAAGTAATTCACTTGTAGGGTGTCTTGCTTGTAGTGAGAGACTCCACAACTGTGACAGTTGGATCAATGAAACCATAGGATGTGGGCGGAAAGAGTTGATTGTTAATTGCTTTAGGTTTAGCTTTTCAGAAGGTTGGTGGGGGGGAATGAATGAATAATAAGAAATGTTGAAGCCCAGAATGGTCCATCTTTCAGGATCTACCATCTTACCAAGCCACCTCTCAAGACCGAATCCTCCTCTTCTTCAAGAAAGTAGAGAGCATTCTGTGTCCACTAAGCATGTTTGCCTAAGCTTTTTTTAAAAACATATCTGAAAACATTGGGATTCCCAGAAGGTCGTTGATTTTTTTCCTTTTACTGTTTCAACTGACTAAGCATTTGAAGAATGAAGATAATAGAATCCAGCAAGGGTAGGGAATTTTTCCACACAGCCTGAATGCAGATGATGCTTTATTTTTGTGTGTCTTTGGTTGTTTCAAAAGAACACAGTGGGTGGATTCACATAACACAGGAGAACTGTGATATGGGGGGAGGGGGGTTTCAAATACAGTAATTTCTCTCCCCCCCTATTATTATTATTATTTTAAAGAAAGAGAGTTAAAGGTTACTTTAATGTTTTAGGCTTTCACCTTTTTGGAGTATTCTACTTCACAAATGTCAGGATTGTAATCATACGGAAAATCCTTTGTATTTTCCAGTGGTATTCATGCTAGGTGGAATATTTTTCATTTTCTGAGAACAAAAAGCATGCTTTGCAATGGGCTTGTTCCATATTCAATTTTAATTAAAATAATCCCTTTTTAAAAATTGTCTAATTAGGGAAGGATTCACAAAAGGAGATGACCCCAGATATATTTATCACCATAGCACACATTTGGATGTTATGCTAACCATACATAACACAGAGTAATAGAGTTGGAAGGGACTTTGGAGGTCTTCTAGTCCAACCCCTTGCTTAAGCAGGAGACCCTATAACATTCCAGACAGGTAGCTGTCCAATCTCTTCTTAAAGACCTCCAGTGATGGAGCTCCCACGATTTCTGAAGGAAAGCCACCCCACTGATTAATTGTTCTAACTGTCAGGAAATTTCCACTTAGTTCTAGGTTGCTTCTCTCCTTGATTTGTTTCCATCCATTGGTCCTTGTCCTGCTTTCAGGTGTTTTGAAGAATAGGTTGACCCTCTCTTCTCTTTGACAGCCCCTCAAATATTGGAAGATTGCTATCATGTCATCCTGTGTCTTTCACATCATTAGACTAGACCAAGGGACTTCAAACTTGGCAAGTTTAAGACTTGTGGACTCCCAGAATTCCTGAGCTAACATGACTGGAGGAGGAATACTGGGAGTCAAAGTCCACAAGTCTTAAAGCTGTCAAGTTTGAAGTCCTCTGCTCTATCTTATATGCAGCTCTATCATTCCCCTCTATTGTAGTGGTTTCCTATATCACATTGCCCTTCCAGGTTTCATCTCTATTGTTCCCGTGATGCATTTCCTCCTCTTGTATTACTCTAACACAAGGGTCTTCAAACTTGGCAAGCTTAAGACTTGTGGACTTCAACTCCCAGAATTCCTGAGCTAACATGACTGGAAGAGGAATTCTGGGAGTTGAAGTCCACAAGTCTTAAAGCTGTCAAGTTTGAAGACCCCTGGACTAGACATACCTATGTCCCACCATCATTCAACGTATGCTTTAGCCTCCAAACCCTTAATCCTCTTTGTTGATCTTCTCTGCGCTCTTTCTAGAGACTGAACTCTATGTCTCTCATGCCTCTATGTCCTTTCATGACCTTTCATAGATTCCATGTTAGCATCATGGCCAAACTTCCTCTCGAAGGTTGGCCCAGCGACTAAATAGTAGCCACCAGCAACTCAGGAGATCCACATAGGAGTGCCTGAAGTTTTCTCAGCCTTTGCCAGCAATCAGCTTCACTGTTGTGATAATATCTCCCCACTCTTCCTCTTCCTGACATTGAAATAAAAAGCCAGGAGGTTGCACAGTGAATTCTCGGCCTCTTGGGATGGAGGTTCACGTTTGTCTCCTGCTTCCTTTCATGGCAGTCCTAAAGCAAAGGTGGGAGAGGTTCTCCACGGAGAATTCAATTTGGCAGAATTACATCCGCTTCCAAACTCACTCCCATGCATTGATTGCATTGCCGGTGGCTCCCAGCCCAACTGCCCTGCAACCCTAGTTTTGTGTTGGCTTTGATAGCGCCCCGGTGTAATCAGCAAAGCAACACTTAGCCAGTTCTCATACAGTATGGTTTCCCTTTGCGGCTTCTTCAATCATGTTTATAATTAAGGCAAGGCTCTTTGTGATGCCAAAGGCTACGCGGAAGTGGGGGAGTTATAAGTCATAGGAAAATGACTTGCCTTCAAAATCTGACAGTTTTTGTTTTGTTTTGTTCTTATTTTTCTAGCCCAGCAATTTGTTTGCCCTTTATTTCATCACTTGGCTTTGGATCTAAGTAGGCTTTAACACAGAAAGTGAAAAATCATAGGAGATAAACCTGGGTAATAGGAAGGAAGCTACCGATCCAGATTCTAAGATTAGAAACTATGTTCCTACCAAAAAGGATGGGATTTAGTCACTACGTGACAGGGTAAAGAGTTTTTTCTCAGATAGATTTTCCAAAGTCTGTTGGCAGGACGTGGGAAAAGTTACACGTAATCACATGTCATTTTTAACCATGTTCTGTTTGAAATTTGATTTGTTGATAAGCCACCAAAAGTTCAATCATTTTTGCAACGTCTTTAAAAGCAATGGAATAGCTACCCTGGCTGTTACCAATGGTTTCTGAATGGAAATGCCTTATAGAATAGAATAGAATAGAATAGAATAGAATAGAATAGAATAGAATGGAATAGAATAGAATAGAATGGAATGGAATGGAATGGAATGGAATGGAATGGAATGGAATGGAATGGAATGGAATAGAATAGAATAGAATTCTTCATTGACCAAGTGTGATTGGAGACATAAGGAATTTGTCTTGGTGCAAATGCTCTCAGTGTACATAAAAGAAAAGATACATTTGTCAAGAGTCAAGAATCATCAGGTGCCACACTTAATAATAATAGTCATAGGGTACAATAAGAATAGAAAAGGAATATAGAATAGAAGAGGAGAATAGAATAGAATAGAATAGAATAGAATAGAATAGAATAGAATAGAATAGAGAATGAAAGAATGGAATGGAATGGAATGGAATGGAATAGAATAGAATAGAATGGAATGGAATGGAATGGAATAGAATAGAATAGAATAGAATAGAATAGAATAGAATAGAATAGAATAGAATAACAGAGTTGTAGGTCTTCTAGTCCAGTGGTCGCCAACTGATGGGCCGTGGCCCACTGGTGGGCCATGAGAAAATTTTGGTGGGCCGCAGACACCTGTGTCTGCAACAAGGGTGATACCGGCAGTGGATGGACTGATGCGCATGGGGAAGGAGGGTAGCACGTGGGAGATCGCGGCATCAGAGCCCTTCCCAGGTGTTCCCTGGCCTGTGAGGGGGTGGGGGTGGGGGTGGGGGGGAAAGGAATCTCTGAACGTGCTGAAGACCAGATGGCTGGTGAGGAGGTGAGGCAATCCTGCAATCTCCCTCATAAACTCCGTGTTGTGGCTGCTGTCTCGTGCCTCAGCACATCAAGGAGGCCAAGAAGCAGCAGGAAGAGCGTGGACCTCCTGAGCCACAGGAAATGGCTGCCAGCAATGCCCTTAGGTGAAGATGTTGTGAGGCGGAGGCTCAACCCCTGCCCTCAGGAACCGCAAAGCGCTTGCTGCCCCTCTGGCAGCCGCCAAACCTCCTCCCACCCTGCTTCTCTTCCTCCTCCTCGCCAGAAGTGCTCAAATGCCCAGCGGGAAGGAGGAGGCTTGGTGGGTGCCAGAGGGGAGGGGAGTGCTTTGCAGCTCCTGAGGGGAGGGGTCGAGACTCCCCCTCACAACATCTTCACCTGAGGGCATCACTGGCAGCTGCTTGACCTCCTCAATGCATGGAGGCAGGAGGCAGGAAATAACACCACTTCAGAGGTTCCTTTCCCTCCACCTCCTCGCAGGCTAGGGAACACTTAGGAAAGGCTCTGATGCCATGACCTCCTGCAAGCATCAGTCCATCTACCACCGGTATCACCCCTGTTGCCCCACCAGCCATCTGGTTTTCCACCCATGGCTTGTTGGCCTCCGGATATCAGATTCTCACCACTCAGCACCAGTTCAGAGGTTCCTTTCTCCCCACCCACACCCCCAGGCACAGAGAGAAAGAGGGAGGCAGAAGAGAGGGGGGGGAGGGAAAGAGAGAGAGAGAGTAAGAGAAAGAGGGAGAAACGGAGAAAGAGAGAAATGGGAGGGAAAGAGAAAGAGAGAAAGAGAAATGAGAGATCCCAGTGTTTTGTTTTCTGTGGGAAATGGGTTCAAATGACCCTTCGGGTATTTGAGTTGCAGAAACAGGCAGCCAAGCTAAGTGCCTGAAGGACCCCACCCTGTCAGTGGGAGTCCAGGCACTTCAGTGAGTGGCATGCTAGATTCATATTAGTGATCCGCGGGATTTAAAATTATGAGTTTGGTGGTTCCTGAGGTCCAAAAGTTTGGTGACCCCTGTTCTAGTCCAACCCCCTGCTTAGACAGGAAATCCTATACCATTTTAGATGAATAAGTGTCCAATCTCTTCTTAAAAACTTCCAGTGTTGGAGCATTCACAACAGTGTTGGAGCATTCACTTCTGGAGGGAAGTTGTTCCACTGAATTATTCTGTCAGGAAATTTCTCCTTCATTCTAAGTTCCTTCTCTCCTTGATTAGTTTCCACCTGTTGCTTCTTGTCCTGCCCTCAGGTGCTTTGGAGAATAGCTTGACCCCCTCTTCTTTGGGGCGGCCTCTGAAATATCGGAGCACTGCTATCATGTCACCCCATGTCCTTCTTTTCATCAGACTAGACATATCCAATTCCAACAAACTTTGTTTACATGTTTTGTTTACATGTTGTTGCTCTTCTCTGCACTCTTTCTAGAGTCACAACATATTTTTTACATCGTGGCGACCAAAACTGGATGCCATATTCCAAGTGTGGCCTTACCAAGGCATTATACAGTGGTATTAACACTTCATGTGATCTTGATTCTATGCAGCCTAGAATTGTGTTGGCTTTTTTGGCAGCTGCTGAACACAGCTGGCTCATAGTTAAGTGATTGTCCACTAGGAGGCCAAGATCTCTCTCACAGTCACCACTATTGAGCAAGGTACCACATATACTGTACCTGTGCATTTTGTTTTTCTTGCCTAAATGTAGAACCTTGCTTTTTTCACCATTGAATTTCATTTTGTTAGATAGCACCCAAGTCTGTCAAGATCGTTCTGTATCGTAAGCCTATTTTCTGGAGTGTTGGCTATTCCTGTTAGCTTGGTGACGTCTGCAAATTTGATGAGTTCCCCATCTATTCCTTCATCCAAATCATTGATGAAGATGTTGAAGAGTATCATACAGCCCAGAGAAAGCAAGAGGTACAATGGAAAAAGATGGATGAATCCCTATCTTGGTTTATTCTTTATTCCATGATTAGCATCATAATTAATCCAACCTTTCTTAACAACTTTCTTCTAAACTATTGTAATGGCAGTAATCCATATTGCTCAACTCTTTATATCCAGGAAGTCTGAAAAAAATAGATGTATAAGTGTTTATTTTTTAAGAAGTGCAACATACAAACTATTTTTAGTGACAAGGTCAAGTTGCTAACAAATTTCGATGTGAAACTGGCATAAAATAGAATAGGGTAGGAGAATTCCCATGATTTAGGCAGGGTCATGTATTGTCTTTATGTTATGTAAGAAACTTAAATAGTAGATCCTATCTCCTCCCCTCCTCCTCCCTCCCACCCCAACTTTTAGTTATAGTTGATAACTTGTATTTTTAGAATGTTTATTTTTATTATTTTTATGTTTGTTTTTTTGAATTGTGTTATCCATTTTTAACATTGTAAACAGCCCAGAGTCATCTCGTTGGTGACAGAGGCAGCAAACAAATTTAATAAATAAATAAAATAAAGTTGAAGAAATATGCAAAGATTATAAGAAAATGATGAAGAATGAAAAAGAAATTAGACATAACTTCCTTTTCATTTGCTGAACTAAGTTTCATTGATTCTCACATCATAAAGAAGGCTCTCAAATGAAAAGTTTAGATAAGGACTAAGATATTTTTGAACTATTATATTTGACACAAAGCTTTCCTCTTAACCACAGGAAGAAAAGAGACAGACGTAGAATTCATAAGAGAAAAATGAAGACTCAGTTCAGTCCCGCAGTGAGTAATAAATGTGTCAGCTAATGAAACATAGTTTTACATCAATTTCCTCTTTTCCACCTGCTTCAGAGTATGCTTAGATCAATTCATCAAAATTAAATTGACTGAATTCAACCAACTAAAGATTTACAAATCTGTCAGTGACAGATGTGTAGTTCAGTCTGAATTTGGCCCATTTTATTCTCTTGATTGCTAAGGGAGTTTTCCGGTCTGGCTTTTATAAAATAACTTTTAAAATTGTATTAATTTTAGTCACTATTCATCTGATGAAGTGAGCTGTAGCTGCTGCAAACATCTCTCTTCCTACAATGTTGGTTCTTTGCAACTTTATGTATATTTCATTTCCTCCAAAAGTAACTAGCAAATCACTTTTGTAATGCAGACACATCTCTTGAGTAATTGAGGCACTTTTAATATTTATGTTTTCTATAGTCTGTCCCCTCTAATTTGATCAGAGATTATCCTTGCATAGTCAAAACTAGGCTGAAGGCTACACGATTGTTAACATAATTTGAAACTAATATTTATTCTTTAAGGAAGGAAATGTGCACCTTGATAGAATAGAATACATAGAGTAGAATAGAATAGAATAGAACAGAATAGAATTCTTTGTTGGCCAAGTGTGATTGGACACACAAGGAATTTGTCTTGATGCAAATGCTCTCAGTGTACATAAAAGAAAAGACACATTCATTAAGAGTCAAGAATCATAAGGTGCAACACTTAATAATAGTCATAGGGTACAATAAGCAATCAAATCAAACTAGGAAACAGTCTGTATAAATCGTAAGGGTGCAAGTGACAAGGTTACAGTCATACAATCACAAGTGGGACATACTTGAGTATCACTATGACTAATATGAATTCTATGTTATAACAGAACAATTATTTTAAGACATGGAATGAAATCAAGACAGACACGTTAAGGTAGGAAAAATTACAATTGTCTTTGTTGGGGAGAATTTATGGGATTTAAAATTATTGTTTTGCCAAGGAAGATGATTTTGTTTTGAACAATTCTTATCCTGACAACTGATGTGGTTGTAAATCAAGGACTGTACAAAACCTTTATTGATCCATCGTTTCTGATAATCCAAATTTCCATTTGAAAAAGGACTGCTGCCCTCCCATCACCTCCAGCTGCCTTTGATCCTCATTCATTTCAAATCACAAACTTTGTGGTTTTGGATTTTCCTCGTGTTGATCAGGATTATGTGGACCAAAATTCTTGTATTGAAATGGCTGAGTGAAAGAGTTGTAATACATATAAATATTCATACCTCAGGAGAAGCATGACAGGAAATCACGCATAGGGGCAATTGACTTTGCTAAATATACTCCTGAAATGTATGGGACAAGCAATGACATTGTAACAACTTCTGTTCTTTATCAGCTTTTGTGCAAGTGACTGTCTTTTTGCTTGTGTAATCACATAAACCACATATAGTATAAAAAGATTCTGGATAGATCATATAGAGAATAGGAATAGAATAGAATATGGAATAGAATAGAACAGAATAGAATAGAGAATAGAATAGAATAGAATATGGAATAGAATAGAATAGAATAGAGAATATAATATGGAATAGAATAGAATAGAGAGAATAGAATAGAATATGGAATAGAATAGAATAGAGAATAGAATAGAATATGGAATAGAACATTCCATATTGGCCAACTGTGATTGGACACACAAGGAATTTGTCACTGGTGCATAAACTTTGAGTGTACACATAAGCAACAAAGTGATAAATCATAAATCATAAGACACAACCAACAAAGAGCTAGTCATAAGATGCCAATAGGAATAGGTAAGAGGAAAGATGAGAAGGATAATAGTGATGCAGCCCTACTACATGGTTAGATATCCTTAGGCACAAGACAGTGCTGTGAGAATTGGGGGTTTAGCATAGTGAAGGCATGACAGAAAAAAAAACACCTGTCTTTGTGTCTAGCTGATTTGGCATGCTCAGCCCTATAGCTGAGTCCCGAGGGAAGGAGTTGAAACAGTTTATGGCCAAGATGTGAGGGGTCTGTAGATATCAGATCTAGATTTTCTGTTTGACACTCGCAAGAGAAAATTGCCCTCTTTGTGCAGTACTCCAATATCTACACATTGATGGATCAAGCTCTTTGGAATGAAACACTTCATTTGATAGAAGGTACCTCTGGAAAGGGCTAAGCAATGCATTCCATTTAATGAAAACTTTTAATGAAGACATTCTCCCTTTGCTGGCTTAGGTTAACCATGCAAAGCAAATTCATTCCCCGTTAAATTGAAATGGTTTCTTCTCCCAAAAGAATCATTTGGTTCTTGCTGTATTTCTCATTGATACTGGGGGAGGGAGGGCAAGAAAGAGAAAATAGCCATGACAAATCAAGTTCTTTTACTTAAGGAGTATGAATAGGCTAAAATCTTTGCCTTGAAATTATCTCTAGGTTGCAGTACCAATGGGGCATTCCTGAAGTAAATGAGTTGAGGATTGGAGCATTTATACTAGACAATCTCTAAAAAGCCATATTTGGAACACGATAAAACTGTATTTTATGAGCCAGTAATAAATCCTTTGGAAGAAAGGCCATAAACACTTCAAGGTCACCAATTTTTATATCAGGTGATAATCCTGAGATCCAAACTATTTTCTGGATGATCTCTCACCCTCTGAAGAGCATTTATCATCATGGCAAGGACATCCATTTCTACAGTCATTATGTGAAATGGATTCAGTCTGACCCACTTCCTTCTGCAAATTTGAAATTTTATCTCTTTCCATACAGACCAGGTTGCTGCCAGATTCAGTGATTAAAACTCATTGTAATTTTGGTTTAACTGATGATGGGACAATGATGGTAGAAACAGGATATCTGAAATCAAAGCCTTTCTCCATTTAACCTAGCCAGAATTCAAGCACTTGAAACTTTCAGGAAGAGATTGGACTGCCATTTGTCAGAAATGGTGTAGGGTCTCCTGCTTGGGTGGGGGGGTTGGACTAGATGACCTACAAGGTCCCTTCCAACTCTGTTAATCTAAATATCTAAAAATTCCTTGGCAATATTTTTTCTAGCATGCTACCATCACATGGCCTTCATCATAGTTCAACCCACGACCAGACAGGCTTCAGATATGCTGCTCTGTTGGTCCTCTTTATTTTGATACTATCCCAAAACAGCCACAAGGTCCATAAACTCTTCTAGGGCTATGCTTCTTCCCCTGTTCAGAGAGAGGTCAGGGAACTGACACTAACTGGGAAAAGAAATTGGATAAGATTTAGCAAGATCAAGAGCACATTTCATTTCATGCAAGTATTTTTCTGCCAGTGCAAGGAAGAATGGAGAACAAGGGGAAAGGCCCATAATTGGAGATATTATCTCTTCTTTCTGCTAATTTGAATTCTCCTAAGATGCTACTTGGAAGAAAAAAAATCATGACATTTCCCCATACCTCATCATCTTGGGCAAATAATGCTTCTGGAATGGTAATTAGACTGGAGAAGAATAGAAAGGAAAGAATGTTGAACATCAACTAGCAGTTGGAAGAGATGATGAAAACTCCTTAATTGCACAATATATGGACAGACGTCACTGAAGTTTCAACTAGGAAACTCTGAGCATCCTTAAACCAAACCAGGTCCCCAAATCCTAGAGAATTCCAGGAAGCCCAGCACTCAAACAAATCAATCATCAACAGGCACACAAGGATAAACAATATCTACATGCCATTCATAAGAGACAATGCGAAGCCAAAAAGGGAAACAAAAAGACCACAACACCTTCTCGATAGCAATCAACACTCACATAAGCAGAGATTAACACCAAGATTAATGCTAGACTAGGGGTGTCAAATTCAAGGCCCATGGGGCAGATCCAGCCCACGGAGTGCTTAGATCTGGCCTGTGGGGCTGCCCTGGAAACAGCAAAGGACTGGCTCACGGTGCCTGAGCCAGCAAAAATGGAGCTTGAGAGGGCCATGTGTGAGACGCTCCTGAGTTCTGTTTCCTCTGACAGCAGGTTGCAGAGGCCGTTGCAGCTGAAAATGAAGGTTGAGAGCCCGTTTTCACTGGCAGGTCACTCGGGCCACCACAGACACTCTCAACATGAGTGATGTCAAGCTGGCCACGCCCACTCTGGCCACGCCCACCTTGGCCCCCCTCAGGTCAATCACAACCCTGATGCAACCCTCAATGAAATCGAGTTTGACACCCCTGTACTAGACCAACAATCAAGCAGTAATATCCCAATCAATGAATTGCCAACTCAAAAAGTAAACAACAGCCTACTTAAGGAACCATCAAGGACACTCCTACCGATACTGACAGGGCAAGCCATTAGTACACAGAGAGCAAAGCCCATTCCTTTCTAGCACTGATGATGTTACTTTGTTGGATAGTGAAATGTCTGCAGGAAAAGAACCAAGTTCAGAGAGAACCAGGGACCCCATAGAAAGAAAGTTGTTCTTCTCACTGTCGAAGTTGTTCAATCTGGTACTTTAGCTCTGCTTTTACCTAAATATTCTGGACAATAGAATAAAATATCTCACTCACCTTCTTTGGCAACAGGCAAAAATTAATCTTGTGAGAGAAATCATACTTCCTTGCTTTAACTGGAACATCCCAAGATGCATCAAACCTTGTGTGATGTTAGCAATTTTAGCTGTGAAATTTTACTATATCTCAGTTGGGAACTTTAAAATGATTTGAGATTTGATCATCTTATGACCACTGAAAATTAATCTCTTTTTTAAGAAACTATTTGGGGTTCTATGGTAGCATATTGACCATTCTGACATTTAGTTTTGGATGGAGGCAACTCTTGTTGGCTTGTCAGGAATTGGCAAGTGTTTATGCAACATAATAATTCTTGTTAACTAGATTGGATACTTGTTTAAAACTTAAATGTCTGGGGAAATAATATAAATCAATATAATTCACTGGAAGCATTTAGAGAGAAGAAGAAAATCAATTTGCTTGCTGCAATTATATAGCCAGGGCCAGAGCTCTTAAAAATATAAATAGCAGTCAAAGCTAATACAGGTTGTGTCCTCAGTTGATATATTGCTTACGTGTAGGTTGTACTCAACCAAAGAAAAGAACAAGAACATCTAGGAGCATAGAAGAAAAATGCTTTACAAACCTGAAAAAGAAATAAATAACAATGAAATATGTAAATAACATTGGAGCAAGTAAGACATGGAACATACTGTGAGAGAAATCTCAGGATCTCCATTCACACATTTAACTAAATTGATTAAATGCCCAGTGGTTTAATTGACAGAATGTCAAAACTACATTGCTATAAACCTCTCTCTCTCTGTGTGTATGTGTGTGTGCGCACGCACGCATGTGTTTTATTTTATTTTAGTCCTCATTTGTTGTACAAAACTAGAAAGAGTTGATTCGGTATTCAGGTTAAGTGCATTGATAATGTTACCTCTTTTGATAATGAAACATCTGCAAAAAAACCACCAAGCTCAGAGAGCACCAAGGATGCCACAATTCATCCCTGAGCTTATTCTCTTCCACCAGTACCAGGATAAGTGTTGTATGAATGGAGTCAATGAGTTCAGAATAGGCATATTCTACTACACCTCTGATCACAGTCTTATTGAAAGGTCATAATCAGATAGATAAACAGATAGATACTTGGAGCCTATATTTCAGGATTAAGATAAAAAAACTGTAATTCTGAGCACTTTTATGTGTATTAAACAAGCTCTGAGAGTCAATTTGTTGTAGTGGTTTAAAAGGTCAGGCTAGAACCAAGGAGACTGTGAGATCAAGTCCAAATTCAGAAGGAATTTTAACTCTGATGGATTTACACTGCCAGCTAGACCCAAAATATAAAAGTTATATTTCATCAAGTTATTTGATCAAGTTATATTTCATCAAGTTATATTACCATCAAGTTTCCAGTTGTCTTGATCCTGAAATGATTATATCTATCTATCTATCTATCTATCTATCTATCTATCTATCTATCTATCTATCTTTGGTTATTCGGGTTTTCTCCCGCGTAAGATTGGAAGTATCTAGGCAACGTTTCGATGAAGTCTCATTCATCATCTTCAGGCTTGTGTCTTCGGCTTTGTGCTTCTCAGAGTGATGTGAGCTTGCAGCTGCTTCTTCCTTTTAACTGCTAGTGGGGGTGTGACTTGATTGGGTGGGGGCTTGGCTGTGTTCTGATTGGGTGGGGGTGTGTTCTCATTGGTTGGGGGTTGGGGATGAGACTTCATCAAAACGTTGCCTAGATACTTCCAATTTTACGCGGGAGAAAACCCTAATAAACAAAGATCCACATACAAATACCCACGAGAACCTCAGAAAACACACACACACACACACACACACACACACACATATATATAAAGAAATTTCGAATTTAATTCAAAGGATTTAAGGATTCCTGAATAGGAGGATTATACCTGACCTTCTTTCTTGATTGGAAAGTTGAAAGGTGAAATGAGCATAATGTGGAAATACTGGAAGCTGTAGAAGGACAGGCAGAGACGGGTGAAGTCAAGAGAGGAATCAGCCTGGAGTCCTTACATTTCCAAAAATGGTCTAAATCCAATCCCGCTTGAACTCTATTGATACTTATCTAGCAACAATTTATGGCTGATAGTTTGTTGACTAGCTTCTTGTGTATAGGCATGAGTAATAAATCATCCTAACTGGAACTGAATGTAGTCCAAATTCTTCATGCCTGACAGAAGCCAAGTTAGTATGGACTTTTTTTTTAGGTTTTGTACCCTTGAGATAAAAAAGAGGTAAATGCTAGGACAGGACAGCTACAGTATAGTTAATAAAATCTTGTACATGTACATGCCAGAGGGAAGGACTTTGAATACTGCATCCAGTTTTGGTTACCATATTATGAAAAAGATGTAGAGACTCTAGAAAGAGTGCATAAAAGAGCAACACTGATGATTAGGGGACTGGAAGCTAAAACACATGAAGAACTTTTGCAGGAAGTGGCTATGTCTAGTCTAATGAAAAGAAGAACTAGGGAAGACATGATTGCAGTGTTCCTATATCTCAGGGGCTGCCCCAAAGAAGAGGGAGTCAAGCCATTCTCCAAAGCACCAGAAGGCAGGACAAGAAACAATGGATCGAAACTAATCAAGGAGAGAAGCAGCTTCGAACTAAGAACTTCCTAACAGTGAGGACAATTAAACAGTGGAACAGCTTGCCACCAGAAGTTGTGGGTGCTCCGTCATTGGAGGCTTTTAAGAAAAGATTGTCTGAAATGGTCTAGGGTCTGAGCAGGGGTTTGGACTAGAAGACCTCCAATGTCCCATTCAACTCTGATATTCCGAGTGACCAAGGAGTGGCCTACAACCATTCCACATGAATTGGAGCTCTGCCTTAATATCCTAAAAACCTAGCACATTTTAACCTGGAGAATAGGAACTGACTCCAGAGCACACATTTATCAAATACTCCAAATGGTTGCCACATGTTCCGATAGGCAGGAATGTATCTGAGCAGCTTTTCAAAATAAGCACTTCACTGGCGATAGTTACCTCCAGACCCATGTTATCTCTCAGGGGATCAGTCCTTTCACTATTTGGGAGGATGAAACGTGAGAGCTTTTAAATGACCCCTCCGATAAATATTTAAGGTAAAAGTAGAATGCATGCACATTTTTCATGTTTGTGACATTTGTTTATTTACATTGGTGAGAGCCTATCAAGAGGAACATGGCAGTTTGGGACTTTTCAAAGAAATATCGATGTTTGGAAGAATGCAAAGGCAGAAGATATGTAGCTCAAACAACCATCTTGATTGCCAGAATTGCTAACCCTAACCCAACACCCTAACCCAACCACCCCCAGAGGGTTGTTGTTGTGGGGGAAATCGGAGGAGGAAGGAGTATCAGGTATGTTTGCCACTTTGAGTTACTTATAAAATAACAAAAGGTGGGATAAAAATCTAAATGGTATAAGTTGTTTTTCAAGTTTCTACATTAATCTCTAAAAAGATCTGGAAACTTTGAGAATTAGATGAATAGATTGATTATGAGACCTACACCTGCCAGAATGAGCACACATAGTTCATACATACATACATGAGAGAGAGAGAGAGAGAGAGAGAGAGAGACAGACACAGACAGAGACAGACAGACAGACACACAGAGAGAGAGACAGACAGAGAGAGAGAGAGAGACAGAGACAGTGAGACAGACAGACAGACAGACCGACACACACACACAGACAGACAGAATGTGTTAGCAGTTTACCTACATCCATAAACATAAAATAAAACATCCACGTTATTAAAGAGACATAATTACATATAAACACACATAATCAAAAGAAAACCCATCAAATTATACCATCAAAAAGGTCTCTGAAATATTTCCACTTTTAATAGCTTAAGGAAAGCCAAATATGTGGGGGATGGTTGAATTTAGTGGAGGGTTGGTGTTTCAATGTGTTGGGGCACCAACCAGAAAAGGACATTAGTAAGTCTCCAAATTCTTCCAGGAGTAAAAAAAAAAAAATGGTAAAAATGGTCTTTAATAAAAATAGCCTTGCTTTGGAGCCAAGCCAGCTAGGGCTTTAATCAGCCCTTTAAAACTTCACTTAGATGTTGAAAAGGAGTCAGAGCAGGGGTACCATGCTGACGAGTTTATTGAATTCTGAGTCAGTCGAAACTCAAGGGGTATGAGTAATGAGGTTCTCATACTCTAGGTAGGGCTCCAACTGATGTACGACACAGGCATGGCAAAAGTCCTCTTGGCCATGGCTTCAACCTGAGCGCCTAACAATGGATAGTAGCCAATGAGCCCCTTTCCCACCCAAAGACTTCATCCTTCAGGGACAGAACTTCCTCCACAAAGTCGACAGCCCTCAGGGATGAAACAGTTGCTCTGCCTTGCTTGGATTTGGTATAAATTTCTTTTTCATCCCATCCATATCTTCCCTTGCAGCTTCCAGATCCTGAGTCACAGCATCTTTAACGTGACCATTAAAGCCGTCACATCTATTTTCAGGCTCACATAAAAACCCTGAAAAAGATGTTCCTGCTTTAGTGAAGTCTGGAACATTTCTTCTGAATCATTTTCAAAAGGTGTGCAGCCCAATTAGATGTGATCACATGGTTGAGCCTGACCTGACACAGACTGATTCTTCTCTTCTCTTCTCTTCTCTTCTCTTCTCTTCTCTTCTCTTCTCTTCTCTTCTCTTCTCTTCCCTTCCCTTCCCTTCCCTTCCCTTCCCTTCCCTTCTCTCCTCCTCTCCTCTCCCCTCCTCTCCCCTCCCCTCCCTTCCCCTCCTTTTTCCTTTAAAAATTATTTATTGATAAGTATAACAACTAGGAGGTGTGGTAAAGATATTATGTTTTCCAAGCTTCCATCAAATGTTTTCTTAGATTTTGCAATGGAATGACCCAACATTTTATAAGGCATCATAGCTATTTGTAATCTCTTTATTTGCTGTGAGATTTTATATTTTCCTGTGATGTTTCCTGCATATGTAGCTTATTAGCGTGTTTGTGGGGGTGGGAAGATGATCCAACAGAATGGTATATATATATAAATCTGTGTGGGTGCATCCAAAGTATTCTCAGTTCATGTACCCCAGCATATGCTTCAGCAGAAGGGAATCCCATGTAGCCTACATAATTCTCTCTGGCCTATTTCTTTTCTTTTCTTTTTTCAAAGCTTCTGAAATTGGAGAACATTGTGTTTTGGACAGAACATATCAAAGAACTTATTTCCATAGACTCTATTCACCTTAAAATCAGTATATTTAATAATAATAATAATAATAATAATAATAATAATAATAATAATAATAATAATAATAATAATAATAATAATAATAATAATAATAATAATTATTTATTGTCATTGTACATATATACACAGTATACACATACAACGAAATTCGCATAACACCCAGACACCAGACTCAACATGCACTCACACATGACAATCCCCAAACTCACCCCCACCCACCAAATTCCCCTCCCCCTAAAAACACACAAGCATCCACACAACAGATCAAGCAATATTGTCCAACAGCTCACTGATGGTGGTCTTTAACAGATAACAGATAATCAGAGTTGGAAGGGACCTTGTAGATCTTCTAGTCCAAGCCCCCGCCCAAGCGGGAGACCCTACACCATTTCTGACAAATGGCAGTCTAATCTCTTCTTGAAAGTCTCAACTGATGGCGCTCCCACAACTTCCGAAGGCAACTTCTGTTTCCATGGATTGATTGTTCTCACTGTCAGAAAGTTTCTCCTTGTTTCCAGGTTAAATCTCTCCTTGTTCAGTTTCCATCCATTATTCCTTGTCTGGCCTACAGGCACTTTAGAAAAGAGTTTGACCCCTTCCTCCTCCCCGTGGCAGCCCCTCAAATATTGGAAGACCGCTATCATGTCTCCCCTAGTCCTTCTCTTTACTAGACTAGCCAAGCCCAGTTCCTGCAACCATTCATTGTATGTTTTAGCCTCCAGTCCCCTAATCATCCTGGATGCTCTTCTCTGTACTATTTCTAGAGTCTATACATCTTTTTTATAATGTGGTGACCAAAACTGGATGCAGTACTCTAGGTGTGGTCTTACTAAGGCTTTATAGAGTGGTATTAGTACTTCCCTTGATCTTGACTGTATCCCTCTATTAATACAACTTAGGATTGCATTAGCCTTTTTGGCGGCTGCTGCGTACTGCTGGCTCATATTTAGCTCGTTGTCCACTAAGACTCCAAGATCCCTCTCACAGTTCCTGCTATTGAGCCTGGTTTCACCCAGTCTATATGTGTACTTTTGGTTTTTCTTGCCTAAGTGTAGGACTTTACTTTTCTCTATATTGAATTTCATTTTATTAGATATGGCCCAGTGTTCTAGTCTGTCAAGATCCATCTGGATCTTGAGCCTATCTTCTTGGGTGTTAGCTATTCCTGCCATCTTAGTATCATCTGCAAATTTGGTAAGTTCCCCTTCTATTCCCTCATCTAAGTCGTTAATGAAGATATTGAATAGTACTGGGCCTAAGACGGAACCTTGTGGCACCCCACTACTTACTTCCCTCCATGTAGACTTAGACCCATTAAGGACTTCTCGTTGAGTATGGTTTGCCAGCCAGTTGCGAATCCATCTAATGGTGGTGGTATCTATTCCACTTTTTTCTTTAGTTCATGTTAAGTGTAATTATAGCTCTGGAATAAAAACTGTTCAGAAAACGGGTGGCCCAAGTTTTAATTGTTCTGTATCTTCTGCCAGAAGGCAACAGTTCACATATTTAACAGTTCACATATTTATATGTGACTATCATATCTGCAAAAGTCCTGATAGTCGCCAGATGGCCACACAAGAATGACAAATATCTAGCTGCTTGCTGTTTGCTACATAATACTGTGTCAGCCACAAAAGACCAGGTCCACAAGTGAAGTCCAATTAAACTGACATATTGATAAATATCTATGGAGATTCTCAGTCAACCAGGTCATGGTTGCCACAAAGGTGCTTTTTCAAAAGGCAACTGGATTTTCTGGTGTTCCTTTGAAGATGTTTTGCTTCTCATCCAAGAAGTTCCTTCAGCTCTGACTGGATGGTGGGGAATGGAAGGATTTATATTCCTTGCAGGCAGCTGGTCATTTGCATCCTTTTATATGGTCGTTGAAGCCCTTTGGATGTTTTATTTGTAAAAGCCTATGCACAAGAATCTTCTTAACTAATGGTTAGTACCTGCTTGAAGTTAGAGCCATAGAATTAAAGGGAAGTTGGACTTAATTGGCTTGTGGCTACATAGGGATTCTAGGTTGATCCCTCTTTTAACCCTGGCCCCTCCCACATACTACGCCTATATGAGGAGTTGACTTACTAAGCCTTTTCCTTATTGCTTGAAATGTCTTTAATGCACCCAGGATCTGTCTATTTAAAATCCCTTCTATTTAAAGTTCTTGCCGTTGACTCCCATTTATTTAAATTAGGTTTGCAATTTTCCATAGTCGGCTGCAAGCTTTTCCATAGTCGGCTGCAAGCTCTTACAAAATAGGGAACTGTTTACCATATAGGATCGATTTGGTTGTGAGAGAAGTGGAGCAGTCGCCATGCAATCTAACTCTAAGGGTTTTAATGTGCAGGAGATGAGGGATGGAAGTAGGCAAACTTCAAAGACATTTGAAAACCGACCATTCTATAACATTCTTAACTAAGAATTCTCATAGTGCACATTAAATACTGGTGTCCACAATGCTCAATTTTTCAAGAAGGCAATAAACCTATTTCTGGATTGCAGTATTACAGACAGCAAATAGAGTTGTATGAAATTAATATTCCAGGCATGAGAGTTGGGGCAGAACCTTTGTGTACTTTGTGTTGCTATTTGCATGGCCTTTTGTCATATTTTAAATCTTACCATTCCTTACTCTTCTATCAGGGCACTCCTGCAATTAGTCATAAACACATCTTGTTTCCAGTATCAGATAGAAAAATAGGGTTGGAAGACACCTTGGAGGTTTTATAGTCCTTCTGCTCAAGTAGGAAACCCTATACCAGAAGTCTCCAAACTTGGCAACTTTAATACTTGTGGACTTCAACTCCTAGTTCTGTCCACAAGTCTTAAGGTTGCCAAGTTGGGGGACCCCTGCCCTATACCATTTCAGACAAATGGCTGTACAATTTCTTCTTAAAAACCTCCAGTGATGGAGCACCTCCAACTTCTGGGGGCAAGCTGTTCTACTGATTAATTATTCTCATTCTCAGGAAATTTCTCTTTCATTCTAAGCTGGCTCTATATTGAATTTATACATGTCATGTAAGAAATGCATTACACAGGTTGGATGTCAGCATCCATTTCCCATCTCCTTGTAGCTTAGAATCTCTGGAGTTAGTGAACTTAATAGCAGATTTTGGTTTAAAGCTGCACTAAAATTTGCATGCTCTCTTGTCTTGACTTATCCATTTTACATTTTGGTTTGCAACGTTGCCTAGATGTAGAGGATTTTTCCCCCAAGAATTCTTCCTAAGACAGGACGGTCTTCTTTATAATTTGCATTTTTGTATAGTTTTTCTCTCTTGTAATATTGTTTTGCAAAATTTAGAATGAGTTTGAATGCTAAGGAGTCTTTATTTGGAGCCTTGTTTTTAGAAATGAAAAATTAGATGAGTTCATATTAAAATACAAATGAATTTTTCTCTCATCTTTAATGATGGATCAAGATGGTTGATCCTTCCCGTTAATGTTCCCTTTAATGATGGATCATTTGATCATTTGGTTCCTCATCAGGGGTGGGATTCAAATTTTTTTAACAACAGGTTCTGTGGGCGTGGCTTTGGTGGTGGGCGTGGCTTGGTGGTCATGTGATTGGGTGGACATGGCTTGGTGGTCATGTTATTGGCTGGGCGTGGCCAACTCAATATCACTCACATCGAGGCACGCATCTCCTTGCCTGGCCTCTCATGACTGTGGGGATGCTGCAACAGTCGTAAGTGTGAAAAACGGCCATAAGTCACTTTTTTCAGTGCCATTGTAACTTTGAATGGTCACTCCACACAAGCAAAGCACCAGCAGAGGAGGGGAAAAAATCTCCAGAGAAGTTCCTGAGACAGGAAGTCTAGTCCTGCCAAGAATGTAATAAGGGTTAACGGAGAGGCAGTTTCTGTAAGCAACACCAGAATGTTTCCTTCCTGCCTTCCTTACAGGATTAGGCCAGTAATTTCTTCTAACAACTGGTTCTCTGAACTGCTTAGAATGTTAACAACTGGTCCTAGCGAATAGGTGCGAACTGGTAGAATCCCACCCCTGTCCCTCATCCCCTAAATTTGCTCAACGAATGCTGTCCTCTATACCAGTATTTCTCAACCGTGGCAGCTTTAAGAGTTGTGGTCTTCAATTCCCCAGCCAGCATGGAATTTCTGTCTACTTGTAGCTGTTCTTTATGTATGTAGATTTTGCCCCAGTAAGTACTTCAGAAGATTTCTGGAAACAGAAGATTTCAGAAAACAGAAGTATTAAGATTTCAGAAAACAGTAGAAACCTGGATAAATCAGTTTTTATTTTCCCCAAATTCAAACAAAGTCTTCATATTTTTATTGCTTTGTACATGGAATACATTGCAACTGATCCTTTTAATATTCTTTAACTTTTATTTGGGTCATGATTAATAATATAAAATAAGATAAAAATGTGAACTCTTTCCTTCCCTCCTCCCTCCCTCCCTCCCTCCCTCCCTCCCTCCCCCTCCCCTCCCTCCTTCTGCAGAGTCATGCTATAAAACATGCTTGAAGAAAAGCATTTGACTCAATTTCTCCACTTTGGATGGAATCAAGCTTCTCTGATATTTTTTTTTGCTCCACAAAGCACTTTATGAGAAAGTTTATTTGATTACCATAGATGAGATTTCCAAAGATACATAAAAAGGCCATCAGAAAATTCACTATTTAACGGGAACAATAAACACTGCTTCACTGACGGAGTATAATAAAAGGGTTTAAATCAAGCAATGAGTGTCAGCTGTGAAATGGGAGTGTTGGGGTGGTTATGTTGAGAGAACAGTTTTTAAATGAAAAAGGAATTCTTATAGCAATAAAACTCTGTGGTCTCAGTCCAAAGTACTGTCTCTTTCAAGGTGACAGGCAGAATAATTCATATCTTTTAGTTCTCAGATATTCCAAGCAAGCTTTTAATAATATCTTCATTTTGTATGTTCTCGCCAGCATTGGTCAACTCTGAACAGGATCCATACTCAACATAGTGTCTGCCAGGGCTCATTGTTTAAGTGGGGTCTTGTCCAGAGGTGGAATTCTACCAGTTCGGACCAGTTTGGGCCAACCGGATGTTAAATTTGCATCTGGTTCACTGAACCAGTATTTGAACTGACTGGCTGGCTCCCCTCCCAGGAGTCTCATTTTCAATGAGGTAAGAGTCCATGAGGAGGCTCTGGGAGGGGGAAAAACAGCCCTCCCAGAAGTTCCGATAGGCCACGCCCACCATGGCCACACCCACCCAGCAACTGGATAGCGAACCGGTTGCTGGGATTTTTGATTCCCATCCCTGGTCTTGTCTCTACCTCTCAGTGTGACTGTGGTGCTCCTCGACAAAATATCCATTACATTGTGTATGAGTGTCCATCAAGAGCTTACACGGGCCCAATGTCTGATTTCTTTCAATGTAAACCACCCTGTCCTTGAATGGCTGGGTGGACTGGACATTAAGATTTGAACCACTATAAGCCCATGTATTTGCCATATGCTAAATAAATAAATTTATATGTTCGTATTTTCTGAAAAATGCTTTTTGTCCCCAGAATAGTTTTGGTGTCTGGATACTTAGGTTAGAAATATTTTGATAAGAAGGACTAAAACTGGGAAGGGCATTATCTTATGATTAAAAGTTCCACTTTTTCAGAGGAGAAGAAACACCCTTTCGTGGTTCTGATGGCTATAATGCCATGGACTCATGCCAATAAATGGTGCTGATTTAAAAACATTTTTCGACCACGTTCTCCTTCCCTCTTCCTTCTTTGTCCTCTTCCATTTTATTTGTGCTCGTCTTATGGAAAGACTTCCAGAAGATTGCAAGAAATTGTGCCCCCTATCTTTATTGACAGATGAATTTTAGGAGATTTTGGACTATAAGCAACTTGCGGCCTGTGAAGTGTCTAGCCTCACGTGAAAAAGATCATAAAGGTCCAAACTCATGTTTTTTCAATTCATGATATTGTGTAGTTATTTAGATTTCCCAACCTTTGCTTTCACGGGAATCAGCAGTTTAGAAGGAAAATGCCCTACAGCACAGCTCAGGATTGTAGCTCATCTTTTGTCATGATGACACACTCTATCACTATGTTCACATAAGCTTTCTCATTCAATCACAGTTCTGTCCTCTTTCAAAGCACATAGAACAATAGAGTTGGAAGGAAACTCAGAGGTTTTCTAGTCCAACCCTCCTCTCAAGCAGGAGTACCTATGCCATTTCAGACAAAGATTGTCCATTCTCTTTTGGAAAGCCTCCAGCAATGGAGCACCCTCAACTTCTGAAGGCAAGCTATTCCGTTGGTTGATTGCTCTCACTGTTGGGTTATTTCTCCTTAGCTCTAGATTGCTTCTCTCCTTGATTAGTTTCCAACCATTGTTTCTTGTCTTGCTTTGGTGCTTTGGAAAATAGTTTCCTCCCCTTGTCTTTGTAGGAGCCTCTCAAATATTGGAACACTGCTATCGTGTTACTCCTTGTCTTTCTTTTCATTTGACTAGACATAGCCAATCCCTGTAATTCTTCTTCGTACGTTTTAGCCTCTAGCCCCCTAATCATTTTTGTTGCTCTTCTCTGCACTCTTTCCAGAGTCTCAACATCTTTTTTACATTGTGTTGACCAGAACTGGATGCAGTATTCAGGTGAGGTCTTAATGTGGCTTTATACCTATCTCTTCCAACTTATGACTATAACCGTGCTGCTTGTATCTTTACAATTTATATTGTTTTATTTGTTCCCTAGTATGATTTGATTGCTTATTAGTAACCTATGACTATCACTAAGTATTGTATCATGATTCTTAATGAATATATTTTATTTTTTCTTTATGTACACTGAGAGCTTATGCACTAAAGACAAATTCTTGTGTGTCCAATCACACTTGGCCAATAAAGAATTTCTATTCTATTCTATTCTATTCTATTCTATTCTATTCTATTCTATTCTATTCTATTCTATTCTATCCTATCCTATCCTATCCTATCCTATTTTACTTTGCTCTACTCTACTCTGCTCTGCTCTGATCTACTCTGCTCTGCTCTGCTCTACTCTACTCTACTCTACTGTATTAGAACTTCGATTCTATCCCTCTATTAATGCACGGCAACTCATTTTTTTCCCCAGCCAACTTTCTAAAATTTATCTTGAATTTAATAAAGGCACACACACACACACACACACACACACACAAATTTAACAGGTAGAACAGAAGGAAGACTGCAGATAAGTCCATAACCATCATGGAATCCATCACAAACTGAAGTGCATAGAACATTATGAATCCTGGAATACCAGGAAGAAGATACTGATGTTTTCAATTAATTTGATACCTGCAAGATTTACAGAACAGCCTGGCAGGTTATCTAGAAAGGCAGTAAGAAAATTTGTAATAAAGCAGATTGATTCTAAAAATGAATTGAAGAAATTGTATCAATAATGAGGAAGTGAATGAGCCAGAATCTTGAAACATGCCTCCAATATATTATCTTGTCCTATAATTCTTGAATTTCTGATTTATAATCCATTACTTAAAAGGGAGGAGACACAGGCAATAAAGAGTCTGCTAGAGGCAATATCCAATTCCCATCTTCTGGATTTGTTTTGCTTTTTATTGTCACACTTTCAAATTCATTGGGACTGCCACAGTCTTATTTGAATTGTTTTAACATTCTCTATTGTTTAGAGCTACCATAAAATTAAATGAAATAATAAAATGAAATAATTTGGTGATCAGAGGCAATTGCAAACTGTGGTTTCATCATTCAGGGGAAAAAAAGACCACCTTGTAAAGCTGAGAGTTAAAATGAAAAAAGTTATTTGTAGCCAAGTTGTTTGACATGTTTTATTTTCATTTATTTCACACTGCTCCCCTACAGTGATGTTAGGATTGTAGTTTCCCAATTCCCAACCTCCATGGCTGACCAGCTGATTTAATATACTTAAGAAGTGTCACTATTGCCCTTGATCCCTGCTACTGAATTGGCATGAAGGGAGGAGAAGAAGAAAGCCTCCGTGGTTCTTCTGGCTTTAAGCTCACCCACTTTATGGAAAATAGAGAATTTAATTCTTTTGTTTGAACTTTAGTAAGCAGAATATGTTCATTTGAAATAAATTAAATTCTGGTATGGTGGAAAGTATTCCATAACAATGGACTTGGGAATAGAAAACAGTTATGTCTGCATAGTGCCATTATTAAACATTTAGATTTCATTGTACCATTGAATGAGACAACCAATAGTTAAAGCTAAGGATAGAATATAATAATAATAATAGAGTTGGAAGGGACTTTGAAGGTCTTCTAGTCTAACCTCCTATACCATTTCAGATAAATGATTGTCTAACCTCCTATACCATTTCAGATAAATGATTGTCCACTTTAAAAAACAAAAAACAAACCTCCAGTGATGGAGTACCCTCAACTAGTTTGACACCCTCATCTTTGTCCTTCTAATATTGGAACACTGCCATCATGTCTCCCCTGGTCCTTCTTGTCATTAGACTAGATATGCCCAATTCCTGTAAACATTCTTCATATATTTTAGCCTCCAATCCCCTAATCATCCCGGTTGCTCTTCTTGGCACTCTTTCCAGAACTTCTCAACATCTTTTTTTATAGTGTGGTTATCAGAACTGGATGCAGTATGCTAAGTGTGGTCTTATTAAGGCTTTGTAAAGTCGTACTGGAACTTCAAGTGATTGATAAGTCTAAAGCAGGGGTCTCCAAACATGGCAACTTTAAGACTTGTGGACTTCAACTCCCAGAACTTCTCAGCCGGCATAGCCCACAAGTCTTAAAATTGCCAAGTTTGGAGACCTCTGGTCCTGAGTTTTTCAAAGATAACTCTTGGTTCAAAAATAAATGGTTGTATCCTACCAGAAGTTACACTCTCAGTTCTTTCCTCCATAACTGAAGTGAAGTGCACTCAATCTATTCTTGGAATGGCAGGAAATGATACCAATAGTCCTTGACTATTCGTATCATTTCCATATCGAGCCCAAAATTTCTGTTGCTAAGCAAGGCACTTGCTAAGTGAGTATTGCCCCATTTTACAACCTTGCTTGCCACCGTTGTTCAGTGAATCACTGCAGTTGTTAAATTGGTAAATCTGGTTTCTCCATTGACTTTGTTGTCAGAAGGTTACAAAAGCTGATCACGTGTCCCTAGGACATTGCAACCATCTTAAATACATGCCAAGTGTCTGAATTTTGGTCACATGACCATGGGGGAATTCTGCAATGGTCATAAGTATTGAAAAATGGTTGTAAGTGATTTTCCACAGTGCTGTTTTAACTTCGAACTGTCACTAAATGAATGGTTGTAAGCCAAGGACTATTTTCTCCTAAAACAGGCCCTCCCATTGCTGATTCCTCTTTCATCTCTATTGCCTCTCTCCCAGTCACTATATTTCTATATATTTCTTCAAGTTAAAGGAGAGAAAGCTTAAGTTTTTACATACTCTGAGGTTGTCCTGGGAGAGTGCAGAATGAATGATAAAAGTCTAAGGATGACATCGACTAAGAATGCCTCATTCTCTTTATGAGCTGGGGCCAGATAAAGGCATTGCCATAGGAGCATAGCAGAAAAACAACATTGCCAGGGTGTGTATGGGCCAGACATAAGTGAAAAGGCATTCAGTTTTTCTTCTTCTTTAGAATTCAGACCGAAACTATAATAAGAACCAGAGTATAAACTCATGATAAGAACTGTTCCACAATGGCAGAGGCTCAGGGTGGGCTTCAAAAATTTTAGCAAAGGGTTGCTGGGTGGGCGTGGCCATGGTGGGCGTGGCTTAGTCAGCCTCCTGCATCACGGCGGGGGGAGAGGGTGTTTCTTTGAGCTTCTGGGAAGATGAAAATGGCCTTTCTAGGCTCCGGAGCTTTGCAGCATATAAATGTGGAATTGCCACCTTTCACGCTCCCTTCCTTCACGACAATTTTAGAAGCTTGATTTTGAAAAGATGGAGAAAATCCCAACTGTGAGCAAAACGGGTGGGTGGCTGACTCCAGTGAGTCACAGGAAGCCCCTGTGTTCTAGTGGGTTATTATATTCCAAAGCTTCTCTGAAATGCTGAATAATGTTTTGCTGATATTGGTTTGGATTTTTTTAAAAAAAGAAACCGTGTTATTTTTATGACAGCTGAAAGATAATAATGCCGCAGAAGCTTGCCTTAAAAAAATAATAATTCCATCTCACCTTCTAGCTTTCCTTTATTGTTATTTGGTATGTGGAATAACCTTAATAGCAGCAAACTGCAACGAAAACCAATGAGGATTTAAGCTTCAGGTGAATGTCATAATTGGCTAGAAGAACCCTGTGAAAAATCCATCTCTTTTTTCAGGCAACCTTGCCACTGAATGAATCATCTGATATGGTGAGACCCAAAAATGTCTTTCTGAAAACAAACATAAGGTCTTGCTGAGACAAATATATAGAAATTAGATTTGGTTTGGAATTTTTCTTATGTAAATCCTGAAGGTGCTCACTATGGTAGAACAAATGTCTTCAGGGGCTGTCACTTTTAGTAAATTGCTTATCTAGTGAAGTCTGTAGGTAGCTAGTTGATGGGACCATATCATATATTTGATGGGACCATATCATATATTTGATATGTATACAGTGTGGTTTGCTTCCAAAGTACAAAGGGAAGAGAGGGATGGAACTTAGAAGTCAGCTGAGACAGAAGGAAAATAATTTGACTTATGAATGAAGGTGAATATATGTGTCCCAGGATAATGTTTCACATTCCAAACTGGGTCAGTCCCTGGGACCAGAGGTTTTGTCTTTCCATTGGCCAATTACATGCTAAATAATTTGACTGATACATGGAGAGGAGGACAAGGCAGAATGGGACCACTCACCAGGGCCAACTCACCATAGGACAACTCACTGCAGGTCAATTTTAAAAATCTATTTAATTATTTAAAATAAATAAAAAAAATTATTTTTTGCCATTCACTTTTCATTCGGTCCCTTCTTTTGCATCCTTTCTTTAATGGTTGTATTCCATCATTTCTTTGATATTAATATAAACTCTTGTCCTGCGGTGAGTTGTCCTGTGACAAGTTAGCTGTGGTGAGTTGTCCCACAGGGAGTTGGCCATGACAAGTTGGCCATGACAAGTTGGTCATGGCAAGTTGGCCCTGGCAAGTTGGCCCTGGCAAGTGGGCTGTGGAGAATTGTCATAGACCCTGGACAAGGGTGAGGTAAGATAATTGAAAGACTCTTCGCATGTAACTTTTTCTCTATCCACAATATTTTTACATCCATGTTTTAATTAAAATTTTAATGCTATTCTGACCTGTATTTTCTAGTGAAGAGATCTGTGTGAAGTCTTTCAGTTGGGAACTTATTCTGGAGGTGGAATATTTTCCAGGCACTAACATACAATAACACAAACTCATATCCAATTATGAGTAAATGTAGTCCTTCACATTTATGAGAGCACTGTAACAGACAATTTCTGATTATAAAACAATGGATAAAGAGAAAATATGAATAGGAAAGGATAAAAAAAGAAAATAGACATTCCATGACACAGTCATATTTTCCTGATCCTTCATGATATAAGATGATACACATTAACCTGTGTAAGGACTCCAGTGCCAACATTTTTCTGTGAATGGAAAGAACTTATGGCCAAATAGTTCCTTTTTCCTCTTCTTATCCTTTATTTGGTCCTAAGATTTGTAAATGTTTCAGCAATTGGTTGTGATGGAATGGAGATATTGTTTCTTCAGATTCCCTGTGTGAGAGGTTTCCAGTACTAGTGGCAAAAATTCATTTTTGTTGTTTTGGAAAAGGAAAACACAACTTCTGCCAAATTGTCTCCTTTTGAGTCCTTTCAGAGGTCCATGAGTCAAGGGCATTCTTGGAGATGCCTCAGCCCACTTTCTCAGTTGCATAACTGCTTCCCCAAATATGCTCCACATTGTTCAGAGACATTGTTAGAGACATTCAGAGACATTCAGAGAGGCTTGTTATGTGTGTTCTCCTGATGGGACTTTCCCGTCTGGGTTTTAGTCTCGGACCATATTGCCACCATCTGGATCACATGACATGATGTGTCCAAAGCAAAGGGGTCATTTGATGTCTACGGGCTTAAAAATAACACACATTCCACCCTGACATTTTTTGAAACCAATAAGCTTTCTGTGCAGCCAAACTCCTGCTGAGTTTGGTGATGGTTTTGCAATGTCACTGAAACGGCTGTCAGGAATGTCACCACAACATAGAGTCACCCTAAAGCCTTGGATTAAAAGTAAGGGAGAACCACAATGGAATATATAATTGGCATTCCATCTCACCAATGTTTTTCCACATGGTTTTGCACTAAAAGGCACGCTAAAGCTAAAATCCTTCAAAAGCTTATTGGTGGTACAGGTAAACATAATCATGGGCAATGTGCTTTCCAATATGGAAGAATTATAGCTTGGAGATAAGATCATGGGAATGCTATGCTCCTAATATAGTCATTCCTGGAAACGCTGGAGATAAACAATGAAGTTCAGTTCAACTTAGGTAGCGTAGTCTTCTGTCCTTCAGCTTGGCTGTATTAATTGCTCATCGTGGTTTTAAAAAATGTCAATATTTTAATATACTGTATAGTATTAGTAATATTGTGCACGCCCAATATTAGAACCAGTGGGATCTAATATTGTACTCGCTTGTCCTCCTCCTCCTCCTCCTCCTCCTCCTCCTCCTCCTCCTCCTCCTCCTCCTCCTCCTCCTCCTTTAGAATAGAATAACAGAGTTGGAAGGGACCTTGGAGGTCTTCTAGTCCAACTGACTGCTCAAGCAGGAAACCCTATACTATTTTAGACAAATGGCTGTCCAATCTCTTCTTAAAAATCTCCAATATTGGAGTACACATAACTTCTGAAAGCAAGTCATTCAACTGGTTAACTATTCTAACCACTAGGAAATGCCTCCTTGCTTCTCTCCTTGATTAGTTTCCATCCATTACTTCTTGTCCTGCCTTCAGAGGCTTTGAAGAACAGGTTGACCTCCTCCTCTTTGTGGCAGCCCCTTAGATTTTATTTTTAGATTTTATTTTTTGTGCCTTCATGTTAGCAGCTATCTGGACAAGTGGAACTGCCCAGGCAAGTACTGCAGGTTTTTTTTGTACGAGGTTGGCCTTTGTGTCCTTCCTAGGACTGAGAGAGACTTTGACTGGCTTTATGCCTAAGGTGTGTTTCCCAGTTTTTAGCCTGATGCCTTAACCACTACGCCCAACTGGCTTTCAGTGGGCCTCTAATATCTGCCTTTAAATAAGATAGAGTTCTGATTTTACTGTCATACCCTCCATATCCTCCATACAGAATACCTGAGACTGCAAAACCAAAATGTAATCATGGTAGTGGGAAAATAAATTCTGGTCTTGATTTTAATCTACGGCTCCTTGCTGCTCACTTTTCTATAAAAGTTTTTGGGCTGCATTGGAATCTACCATTTTCATGGTGGGGGGGGGGGGAGATTTAAAATGATTCTCACTTGGACAAATCTAATAGCTCAGAAATAGAAAGCAAATTATGGGGAGATCTGCAGAACTGCAGATTTTTTCCTCTTTTTCTTTTCAGTGGCACTGGAAAAGAGAGAGATGCTGTCACTCTGGGAACAAAACAGAATACCTGAGACTGCAAAACCAAAATGTAATCACAGTAGTGGGAAAATAAATTCCAATAAGCTGTATAAAACAACAAGCTTTACCATCACTTATCAAATAAATATTTTATAAAGTACCTATTGCAACTGGATACGGTAAAACATTCATATGTGTGCTCATGCACACAGATGTTGATCTTGCCTTGGAGTGAAAACATAAAGACAATATTGAAAATATGACTCAAAATACTTCAAATGTGGGCTCCAATGATTATTCCTAATATAATATACTCAACTGCAATTCCAGTGTTCATTTTAATATGTACAATAATGTTCCTATGGAAACCAGAAATTTCAGGTCTTTCTGTGACTTGGGCAGTTGTTACCAAAATAATCCTTCCTTCCTTCCTTCCTTCCTTCCTTCCTTCCTTCCTTCCTTCCTTCCTTCCTTCCTTCCTTCCTTCCTTCCTCCTGCTTTCCTCCTTTCTGACTTAGAAGATTGATGTCAACCAGGAAACATGGCCAGATGAGCTAATACTACTTTATTGTAAAGCTACATTAACAGAATCTTGCAAGTTTGAAAGTAGAATTCTCTCTCTGGCATCATTTTTACAGCCCAACAACTTAGTGAGGGTTCCTTTCGAGTCTCTTGCTTTACTCATTATGTAGCTGTGGGCTACACTCCCTCTTATCTGACCATTCCCTGGGTAGAAACTCTTTGCCTGGTCTCCCAGGTCTTTTACACATATGATTACATTAGCATTGGCAGAAGAATGACACGCTGTGGTGATTTTAAATGGCATTTGAGTTTTAATTAGCTCAGCTGAAATGTGGCATTTTTCACCTAAGTTCAGCAATCAAATGTGGTTGGATTGTACCAGTCTTTTGATACCAGTCCTTTCTCTCCAGGAAAGGACGACAGAACTTTAGTATAAAGACATAGACATATGTCTCTAGATCTTTCAACTTTATGAAAACCTAGAATTAAAATTCTACTTTTGAAAAATGTCAGATCTCTATGGACCACAAGTTCTTGAAGTAATTTCTATTTTAGTTTCAAAAATTGCAACAGAAAAAGTTCTGAAAAATGTTCTGAAAATATCCTAAAATTTCTTCAGATTCCTATGTATCCCAGTGTTATCTTAAGGAGAAAAAGATTGTCAAATGACCTGTTTGTGTGCATGTAGGGAGAAACAGAATAATAGGAAACTACTGTAGATGTGAAGCTTGTTGGGCTTTGGTGCGGCCAAGTTGGATTGCAGCTCTATAAAAAAAAACAAGGTGCTGTTTTAAGTTCCTACCAATGTATGATTTCATTTGCAAAATTGAAACAGGACAGTAAGACAGGATGTGCATCTGAGATGAGGAAGAGTTAGTATGACTGTATATTTTGGACCATAGTCAATCTAGATCTTGGGAATGCTTAGACTTCTGTCTGAATCATTACACTATGTCTCAGAGACATCATAACTCACTGGTAAGAACATGTTTTGTATGCAAGGGCACCAAGTTTGTATCTTCACATGGAAAATAGGACCCAGAAAGAAGGTTGCCTGAGACATCAGAACTGGCTTACTACCTTCCATATGTTGTTGGCCTGCAAGTTGAATCATCATGGGCAATGGTCATGGATGGTTGACGATACTCATGGATGGTTTGCAGATTTATACCCCTGGGGTAGTTCAGATTGCAGAAGACACAGAAAGAAGGAAAGTTTGAAACAACTAGTATTGGACAAGATTGATAGGAATGTTTGTCTAAATCTGTGTTTCTCAAACTCAACAACTTTAGGGTGTGTGGACTTCAGCTCCCAGAATTCCCCAGCCGACATGCTTGAATCTTATCTCATTTGGAGGATTATATAAGACATAGGAAACTGAGCAAGTCCAATTACTGAAAAATAAATAATTTTGTGTTCTTACAAAATTATTTTTAGTTGGAGTAAACCCCAAGTAGATTCTAAGAACAATTTCAGAATGAACAAGGTCATATTGTACTCAGAATGATTTAGCTTTCTTGAGGTTAAATTGAAAACTTTCATTTGGATAGTACTTATTCTTCCATACAGCTGATTTTTTTCCTCTCTCAAATATAACAGCATATATTTCTTATAGAAAACTCTCAGTTTTGTGGCAGAATCTCATTTCAAAAAATGAATCATGAAGCAAAGGATAGAGAAAAAAAAAACCTCCAGCCAAAGTGAAAACTCATTTCAAAATAGAATCAAATAATGGAACAAGATGTTGTAGGACATCTTATTTACTTTTTTTTCTAAGTTGGAGTGACCTTTAGCTCTAGAGTATGTGGAGGAAGCCTAATCCTTTGCTTTATGCAGGAAAATCAGAGTTAGAGTATCCTCAAGAAATAATTAGTCAACCTGAAAATATCTCTAGTGGCAGAGAGCTTGCCACACTTAGTTGAGTGTCAAACTGTTCACGCCATTCAATACTTTCTTAGCATGATAAAGTCCAATATGTGTCAATGTTCCATTTTAATATCATTCTAACACTTGCCTGACTTGTACTATAAATAGCAATATTGGTGTAAAGTCATTCGGTGGCCACTTCAATAGGTGCAAAATCCTACTGAAAGAGATAAATGGGAGGAAATGTATAAATTGTCAATTTGTTACCAACAGCTGTTCCATCTGTATTATCAGCCTTTGTAATTAAGGATTGTTTTGTTACCAATTTAGACAGTGTTTGAAGATGTGTTTGAAGTAAAAATCATCTTCCCACAATACCAATTACATAAAAAAGCCATTTCATGGCAGTTTTATGCACATCTATGTAGCTCAGGGTTGAATTGTGGAGTCCTTGGTGCTCTCTGAGCATAGTTGTTTGCTTGCAGATGTTTCATTACCCACCTAGTAAATACTGGTAGGTCTCTTGAAAATTCATGCAATCTACTGATATAGATTTGTACGTGTTTAAAATGTCAGGAAGATAAAGGCGATCCAAGATCATATCCCACTTCAGTGATGGTGTGGTGGAATGTAGTCTAGATTCCCTGGAGGGAGGGGGATGCTTTCCAAAGGAACAAGGGACAACAAACTTTAGACAGTTTGGCTGAGAGGAAGAAAGCTAAGGTAGCTCCTCCTCTTAGAGTATATCTTTAACGATGCAAGTAAAGTTGAGCTTTAGTTTTTATGTTTAGGTGTAGAACAATAAAGGAAAGTGCTTAGAAGAAACTCAGCACATCTCTCTTGGGTTTTGGAGCCTGACAGATAGAGTTTACTGGGTGTTCTTTCTTATTGTTATTCTTTGCCTAACCTACTTCACAAGATGGTTCTTAAGAATGGAAGTGGAATGTGTGGGAGGATGAAATCTTTAGAGCTTTTTGACCTCCTTAGAAAAATGGCAGATTCTTAGGTGTGATAAATAAGCAAAATATTTGGTGACAGCATTGTGAAAATCTATTTAATTTTACTTTATAAAAGAACTGAGTTTCTCCTGATTGCTCTGACACAACAGCATGCAGTCAATTGACCAATTTGGTCTTGTTCTATTTCCGATGCTACAGTAGGTGAGAACTGAGAAGATCAGGTTTGGCAGTCACATTCATAGGAACTCTCTAGGTCAGGGGTCTCCAACCTTGTCAACTTTTAAGACTTGTCGACTTCAGCTCCCAGAATTCCTCAGCCAGCTTTGCTTAAAGTCTTAAAGTTGCCAAGGTTGGAGACCCCTGCTCTAGGTGATCTTAAGTCCCTTTCAACTATTTCAGGAATCAGAGCTGAAGAAGCTTCTTGGATGAGAAGCGAAACATCTTCAAAGAAAAACAAGAAAGTCCAGTTGCCTCTTGAAAAAGCACCTTTGAGACTATTTCAGGGATCGAGTTCTATTTCTTCCTCCCAGAAAACAGAAATCAGTCCAACTTCTGATAATACATTTATTGTTTAATCAGCAATGTGACATGTTGCTTCCTTTTGTTTTTCTTGATGTAATGACTTTTTCCTTTTGTTCACTCACTATTCGGGGGTGGTGGTTTTGATGTGTATCTCTGTGCAGATTGACTAAGAGCTTGATCATACAAATCCCTTCTCAATATGTCTTCAGATTTAGGAGAACTAATTGTCATTTTCTGGGAAAGAGGAGAGGAGGGAAAAAAAGCTTTTCTAAAAGCTGAATTAGTCAGTCCATAGACAACTTCCTTTTCAGTGCTGATGGAAATGAAATAGAATAGAATAGAATTCTTTTATTGGCCAAGTGTGATTGGACATACAAGGAATTTGTCTCGGTGCATATGCTCTCAGTGTACATAAAGAAAAAATAAAATATATTCGTCAAGAATAGTCATAGGATACTAATAAGCAATCAAATCATACTAGGAAACAATAAAAACAATATAAATTGTGAAGATACAAACAACATGGATATAGCCATAAGTGGGAAGAGATAGGTACTAGTAAGGATGAGAAGAAGAATGGTAATACAGTCTTCGTAGTTAATTTGACAGTGTTGTGGGAATTAGTTGTTTAGCAGAGTGATGGCATTCGGAAAAAAACTATCCTTGTGTCTAGTTGTTCTGGTGTGCAGTGCCCTATAGTGTCGTTTTGAGGGTAGAAGTTGAAGCAATTTATGTCCAGGATGTGAGGACTTTTGAGTTGCATACAGAACTCTTTCCCGTTAACCAACCCATGAAGCCTATTCAAAGCTTTCTGAGAAAGCCGTAAAAATTAGTGGCATTTATAAAGTTTTAATCTCCTTAAAGCATAGCAGGGTGGCCCAAATTAAAGGGAAAATGTTGCTCTTTGCACAATGCAAAAATGTGGAGGGGAGATGGGGACAGAGAAGGAATGGGATTCATTTTCCTTTGGCACAGTAGAGAGGTGATTGTGAAAAAGTTTTTTTTTATCACTTTTCATATTCCATGTGGACTGGAGCCCTTAAAAAGTATGAAAATAAATATACAAATCTTACACCAGTCCAAAACTGGTGAACCGAAGTGGAAATCTCTCTGTGTGCTGTATTATACAGTTACTGGGTTCATAAAAAGGTAAAGGTTCCCCTTGAACATATGTGCTAGTTGTTTCTGGCTCTAGGGGGCGGTGCTCATCTCCATTACAAAGCCGAAGAAGAGGCAGCGCTGTCCGAAGACGTCTCCGCTCCGTGATCATGTGGCCAGCATGACTAAATGTCAAAGGCACATGGAACGCTGTTACCTTCCCACCAAAGGTGGTCCCCATTTTTTCTACTTGCATTTTTACATGCTTTCAAACTGCTAGGTTGGCAGAAGCTGGGACAAATAGTGCGAGCTCACTCTGTTACGCAGCACTAGGGATTCGAACTGCCGAACTGCTGACCTTTCTGATCGACAAGCTCAGCATCTCAGCCATTGAGCCACCATGTCCCTCCTATGTATGGGAGTTCACGCATTGTACAAATCACCTTGTGAATTGGTTTGCTTTTTTTTCTTAGTGTGATGTGCAAACCAGGGAGTAAAAACCTTCTCTTTCAGAGAGATCAGCCATTTCACCAAGCCTCTAAGTAAGGCATAGATATTCAAGGGGCAGAGATAAAACTGCTTTAAAAGGCAGAGATAAAACAGCTTTAAAGGAAGAGGGACAGCAGGTTAAGAATGAGCCAAAGAAGGAAACATTGCATTGCTCACACTCTAAATCAGAGGTATGCAATCTTGGCAATGTTAAGACTTATCGACCCCAACTCCCAGAATTCCCCAGCCAGCATGAGTTGAAGTCTACACGTCTTAAAATTCCCCAGGTTGGACCCTTCTGCTCTAAATGCTCTTGTTCATCATGCTGAAATTAAAACATACAGTGGCTTAGAGAGGCATCTCTACAGCATAACCAGTTTATTAAAGACATTAATGCATTTAACCTAACTGTTTTTCATAGTTTTTTTCATAGTTTTTGTGTGTTTTTGTGTGAGCAAGAACACGCTTGCTAAAAGTGTCAGTATGAAGAGATGGAAGATATTAGTGTTAGGAAACAAATTGTTTTTGATTCATTAAAAAGAAAGTCCTTAAACCAGTCTAAAACATATATGTTAGCCACAATACTTTCTGCAGCTGGGAGATGAGAAATAGTGGGGTGAAGAAATGCTTAACCTACTCATGACATCTTACTACCGTGGCCTGCCTGAACCACACACAGGCATGTAATGTGGTTGGTTTGGTTTTAACTTAACCATGGGGATTTGTAAAACCATGTTTATGGTTATAGGCAAGGATGGGCAAGAAGCAGCCCCAGAGCTCCATCTGAGCCACATCTCTTTTTCTGGAGTGGAGGAAGCCCCTTTGACCAGGATGACTCAAAATAGACATTGCTTTCATCCATCTTAAATAGGAAACAGTTGAAAACTCTAACAGAAGCCCCAGAAGATTATTAAACATAGTTTTAACACATTATGGGCTATCTATGGCTTGGGTAGCTCCGATCAGACTCAGGTAGAATTTGCATGTTCTCTATGTCCAGACCAAGAGGTTATGTTGAGATTCCTTCTGTCAATTAGGTTAAGAGGAGGGAGGGGAGTACCCAGAAATAGACTTGGACTTCTGAGTGAGCTTGTCCCCCTCTCTGTTAATATTTCAGTAGGCAGTGAAAACTATTCCTTTCCCATGAATCTTCAGGAAGCATCTGTTTGGCGGTGGTAGAGCAGCATGATGCCTTAACTATGATATTTGAATGTTTCTGTTGGTATAATGCCATCAGGAATCCATTGGGCATATCAAAAATAAACAAATAGATTCTCCTCAAAAAATCAGCCTCTGCACGCTTTGTAGACCTCTGCCGACATTAAATGGAAACTCTTAAACATTAAACATTGCCTGGCTTAATATAATGTGCACAATTTATTAGTTCTCTGCAGGAGTGGTGCGGCGGCCTAGTGGTGGAGCTCTCACCTCACAATCAGGATGCTGTGGGTTCGATCCTAGGTAGAGGCAGCTATTTCTCTCTCTGGGCACATTGAGAATACACCTGCTGAACAAAACTCCGTACTGGCGATAGGAAGGGCATCCGGCCATTAAAACACTCTGCTAGCTCTATTCAGTTGCCCGGACTCCACCCCACAAGGGATTATGGGGTCGTTAAAAAGGAGATGAACTTATTAATTCTCTGTAAGAACTCGAGATAGCTGCTTTTGGATAGAGGTGCTCAGTACCAATTGCAACACCAGAATGGGTCTATGTGTGATTTTGTTTAAAAGAGGCCCTATTCAGGGGCAGGGGCTCTGCTGGGCTCCCCTTCTCACTGAAATTTGAATATTCATCTATGATTGGAGTTTGAGCTGTAGTACTGGAGAAGGCCCCTGCTTATTCTTGGGATACCAAAGGTGACCAACAAGCAAATACTGGAGCACATATATTATATTATTTATATTTTATTTATTTGTCAAGCGATTATAAGATAACAGGTATAAGTATAAGCGTGGTTATGAATACATGACATGAATACATATAAGAAAAACAAAAGAAACATTAGGACTGGGATGGTAGGCACTTTGGTGCGCTTATCCACGCCCCCTACAGACCTCTTAGGAAAGGGGTGAGGTCAATAGTAGACAGTCTAAGGTTAAAGTTTTTGGGGTTTGGGGAAGAAACCACAGAGTCAGGTAGAGTATTCCAGACAGTGACCACTCTGTTGCTGAAGTCGTATTTCCTGCAATCAAGTTTGGTGCGGTTAACCTTGAGTTTGTATCCATTGTGTGCTCTTGTATTGTTATGGTTGAAGCTGAAGTATTCATTGACAGGTAGGACATTGCAATATACAGTATAATTTTATGTACTATATTTAGATCAGACCGAAGGCAATGTAGTTCTAGGTTTTCTAGGTCTAGAATTTTGAGTCTGGTGGCATAAGGTATTCTACAACGAGTAGAGGAGTGGAGAACTCTTCTTGTGAAACATTTCTGGACTTTCTCAACTGTGTTAATATCAGATACGTAAAGCGGGTTCCAGACTGATGAGCTGTATTCAAGTATTGGTCTAGCAAATGTTTTGTATGTTCTAGTTAGTAGTGTGATATTACCGGAGAAAAAGCTACGCAGGATTAGGTTAACAACTCTTAATACCTTTTTGGCTATGTATTTACAGTGGGCTCTAGCACTTAGATCATTAGAGATGAGTACTCCAAGGTCCTTGACAGAGTTTGGTTCATCAACAAGGTCTTGACTATTCAGGTTGTATTTTATTTTCTGATTTTTTTTTGCCAATATGTAAGACAGAGCATTTATTTGTTGAGATTTGAAGTTGCCATTTGTTTGACCATTCTGATACATAGTCGAGGTCTTTTTGAAGGGTAGCAGTATTGTCTGCAGTGTTGAATAGCTTTACATCATCAGCGAAAAGAACGCAGTTGCTCTTAATATGATCACAGTGGTCATTTATGTAGAGTATGAAGAGAGTTGGTCCTAGAACACTGCCTTGGGGGACACCACAGTTGACAGGTACAGAATTTGATAGGACGCTCCCAATTTTGACCATTTGTTGTCTGTTTGACAGGAATGCTTCTATCCAGTTATGCAGGTATCCAGAGATACCATAAGATTTTAGTTATAGGAGTAGTTTGTCATGTACCACTGAATCAAAGACTTTACAGAAGTCTATGTAGATTGCGTCTATTGGCTTTCCCTGATCGAGTTGTGTAGTCCATATGTTTTTGCAGTGTAAGAGTTGCAGATTACATGATAGTTTTTTTCTGAAACCAAATTGTTTATTAGAGAGTAGGTTGTTTGTCTCTAAGTGGAGGATAATGGATTGGTTAATAATTGATTCCATGACGAGAACTTCCGGTTTGAGCTTCTTCAGCGACAGACCGAAACCTCGTCTCTGCGAGGCTTCAATCCGTGCTCGCTGCTGGAGCGCCCCGAGCAGGCTGGCTTTGGGGCTAAGCCACCCCGTAGAGGTGGTGAAGAGGGGGGAGACTGCCAGCAGGGTTGAGGAGAGCTGCATCTCTCCTCCCCAGATGGCCATTACTCCCTTTCCCAAAGGCGGTTGCAGCGGTGGTCAGAAATGGCCACCACAAAGAAGAACTCGACCAGAAAAGAATGTGCAGGAGGAAGATAAGAAGAGAAAGTTTTGGTTGACTGGGTCAAACAGCAAAAGCAACAAATAAGGTACCCTGGAATTGAAACTGTTAAAAAACAATAACATTGTTCCCTAAGAAGATTTTTAAGCTGCGAAGGAGAGAGAAAAGGGAAAAGATTTGGTTTTCTCCTTTTCCTATACTGACAGTTAAGAGACTTAAGTAATTGGAAAAAAAATCCACTTTGACATCAATAGGAATTTAATGCTGAAAATAAAAAGTCAAAGGGATAATAAAGATTTCTGGATAATTAAAAGCTTTTGAAAACAGGAAAGGAGAGAAAAAGAATAAAAGGGTAGGATCTGGAAGGGAGGAGACTGCCTTGAATTAAAAAAGAACTTACAGCAAAATCTCAATAAGACTTCCAAAAGATACATTCTAACTGAAATATCGCAACAAAAACCCCAGGAAGAGAAAGTCAAAAAAGAAATAAGAAGATATAACTCGGGACTATCTGGATTACTTGATGATTTCTGGATTCTTGGTTATTGTTTTGAATGACTAAATAAAACTGTTTAAAATGGCTCCACTTTTAGAAGAACTGAAAATAGAACTTAAAAAGTACAAAGAAAATGCACAAGAAGGGAGAGGTTCTTTTGGCTTCGTATTTCAGTTTTTAGAAATGGAGATTTGGAATGATGAGAAACAACAAGAAATGCCTGTAGAACAAGAAGATTGCGACAAAGAAGAAGCCATCTTTAATGAACAAGTAATCTTAGATGGGGGGAAAAAGGAAAGGGGGAAAAGAGAATGAAAAGTTTAAGATTGGGAAAAACAACTCCCCCAAAAAATAGAGTGAAAAATAAGTATAAAATCAGAAAGCAACAGAAGAGGGAAATGCAGAAGAGAGAATTAGAACTAGAGAGACAAGGGGGTAAAAGGGGGAGGGAGAAGATGAGAGGGAAGAAAGAAAGGAAAAGAAGTTATAAAGGACAGAAGCAAAATATAGAGAAACAGGGCCTATTTAGAGATAATGGGTGAAAACTTAATGGAAAAAGGGATTCTGCAAAGGTACATAAGATAGTATGGTTATATTAGAAGCAGAAATAATTTTAGAAAATATGAAACAATGTATGATTAAAATGTCTGATAAAATAGCTATCGTAATTCAGTGGAATGCTTGTCAATAAATAAATGTAACAAAAGGTATATTTAATGATTTATAAAACATATGTGAAGAGAAATAAGGGAAAATTAATTATGGAGATTATATGTGTTTTTAAGGAAGTATGATATTTAATTGAACAGAAGTGTTAAAGATGTTAAGATTTTAATGATTATTAATGATAGAACTGAACTGGAATGGAATGAGGGTTTATAATTACATATATTTTCAATCTTTCTTTTTTTAAAAAATAATATAGTGTGTATTATAAAAATGTACCAAGCAGAATTCAATAGGAAGTTATGTGTTATGTATTATATTGAAGGTCATAAACTTAAGGTATATATTGAAGTTTAAATAAGAGTTGAATGGATGTAATTAAAAGATATAAAGGTGTCATGCTCCAATTAGTAACTACAGGAGAACATTTGTTTAATGAGAAAAGATAATATGAAATTGAAACAGAACAGACAAAAGTATAAATGTAATGATTTGAATTGAGATGAAATAATCAAAATAAAATTGAGAAAATTAAAAGAGGGGGAAAACTATATAGAAAATGTAAAATAGTATAAGATATGGAATAGAATACAAAAAGGAGCATGAAATTGAGTTTTGTGTCTGTATAAAGAAGTTCAACCCGTGACCATGCTATTTTCAAAAAAGATGTTTTACTTGTATTTTGTATGTGTGAAAACCCAAATAAAACTTTATTAAAAATAATAATAATAATTGATTCCACGACTTTACAAGTGATGCAGCATGAAGAGATTGGTCTATAATTTTCAACTAGGCTGGGGTCTCCCTTTTTGAAGATGGGGATGACTGTGGCTTGTGACCATAGGTTAGGCAAGGAGCTGGTCCTGAAAGATTTTTCAAAGATTATGCTTAGAGGTTCAGCTATGGCAGTGGATAGCTTTTTTAAGAAGTAGGCACATATTCCATCCGGTCCAATAGATAGAGATGGTTTTAGATTGCGTAGTGTTTTTTCAACATTGTCTTCTGTAAAGTAAAATCGATATGTATTAGATCATTGTAGTTGTCTGTGGTTCAACTAGGAAATACCATTGCTGTTTAAAATACTGAGCTAAAGAATGTGTAAAAGAGGTTGGCTTTAATGGTGTCATTGTCACAGTCTTTACCATTAGGTCCTTTCAGGGGTGGGATGGACCTTGAGTCTTTTAGTTTTTTGTTTACAAAATTGTAGTTTACATAACTCCAGACATGTCACTAGAAGGAAAAAAAATCACAAAATTCCATCTCACTTATTTTTCCCATGCCATGTGGGAGAATTCAGTGGAGAAATCAATTGTGTATGGAAGAGTTAGGAGTAAAGGGAGACCAGGCCAAACAAAGAACATGGTGGCTGGGCACCATCAAAGCAGTTAGAGCATACAAAAAGTCAAAGAAATAGTGCAAGACTGGAAGATGTGCAGAGACCTGGCCCATAGAATTGCCAAGAGTCAGACATGACTGAATGGAAAACCTCCTCCTCCTCCTCCTCCTCCTCCTCCTCCTCCTCCTCCTCCTCCTCCT